>NW_011888804.1:6307693-6336168 GCF_000151845.1 Pteropus vampyrus
CAAAATGCGCCCCGAGCCAGGGTGGTCTCTGTGACTCTCCCCGTGCGCAGGGTCAGCAGCAGGTAACCAACTCATCCCATTTGCCTGAGACTTTCCCAGTTTTAGCATGGAATGTCGGGAGTCCCAGAACATTCCTGAGTCTTGGGCCAACCAGGTTGGTTGGTCGCTCCCCAGGCAGGCAGGATATGATTATAATAATATGATTATTATTAGCATTTAAGTGCCCATTGTGTGCTTGGCATATATTAGGTCGTTTAATCCTCACGACCAGCCGGTACCATAGATCCCGTTATCATCCTCATTTCACAGATGAAGAGACTAGGGGCTCAGAGAGGATAAATGACTTAGTCAAGGTCAAACAGGGGGCAAGTGGGGGCTGAATTCAGTGGTATCCTTCCAGAGGATGGGCAGCCTTTCTCAATTCCCAGTGACATTGTAGCAGCAACTCTGTGAGCAGGGAGGGGATTCAAACTCAGATTTATGCTTCTCCAGTAACCCGACGCTTCGCCACAACCCTCTAACTAACCGGATTATTCTGCAAAAAGGGAGCAACTCTATATTCGGCATTTTCTATATCCTTGGAACAGTGGGTTGAAACGTTTACTAAATCAGATACTTGGAGCTGCCCAGGAAAGGGGAGCAATTTAAATCAAAGGTGATCATTTTCCTTTGCATTCACAGAAAAAGGTCTGCTGTTAGGGGCACTTTGTGCTAGGTGTGCAAACACCGCCAGCCGTAAATATTAACGTTGAGAACGGTAGCTGGGCCCGGAAGCTGGGCCCCTTATCAGCAGGCCTGGGCTCAGGCTGACTCACAGGTGGCCACAGGAATGATAAGTTTGAAGGACACAAAAGGCACCATTTGCCCCCAGCCATCCGTCCCGCGGGCCTACCATTGGCCCAAGCCTCCCGTGTCTGACCATAATGGGCTCAAAGGCAGCATGTGGCTGTCTCCTGCAGGCCGGTGTGAAAACACATCTCCCAAGAGAGACTCTGGCACCAACCTGGCGGGCAGCTGGGGTTATATGAAAAAGCAATCTCGCCCACATTGCAAATTCGGAACCCAGAGGCTGGCAAGCTCCACAGCTCGGCCAGAGTGTCAGACGTCCCTTGCCCGCCACCAGAAAGCACTTTGTGCCATTATAGAACCCCCGAGGAATACGAGGACTCGTGACTCCATTTACGTTGGTTGGTACTGCAACCTTTGATCACGTGTCTCAGCTTCCCCACCCACCTCCCTAGACGGTAAGATCGGGGCGGTTCTTCCACGTAGACCTCGCTCCGCAAACACGCAAGTCGTCGTGGGAATAGCGCCGGTCTACTTCTCTGGGCGCCCCTCCCCCTGCCTTCCCCCACGGCCTCGGATCCGATCCCTGGTGCCTGGGAGACCTGGGTGACGAGGTTTGAGCACACCTCACTAGGGTGCACTGGTGTTGGGGCAGGGAAGTATCTTTGGTGGGAAGGAGGCGGCCAGATTACTTTGCAGGATGGAAGGGGGTATAAAGTAGGGGGAGATCCCCATTCGGTCCTGAGCAGGACAGTTTTTCCTGGGGCTTCTTTCTTCATCAGCCTGGCGCAGCGCTAAGAACTCTCATTCTATGAGAGTTTTTATAATCACCCCATTTTCCACTGTCCATCCCTCCATTTCTAGATGTTGGGTTAGGGCGAATGCATTTTGCATGTGGGATGGAGGCGAATTTTGGGGGGCGGGGTCAGAGAGCGGACTGAGGGGGTTTAATAGTGTCCCCCCAAAACTTCATGACCACCTGGAACCTCAAAATATGACCTTATTTGGAAAGAGGATCTTTGCGGGGGTAATTAGTTAGGGATCTCACGATGACATCATCCCGGGTTTAAGATGGACCCTAAATCCAATGGCCGGTGTTCTTATAAAAAGAGGAAAAGACACAGAGATGAAAAGAGAGGGAGGCGATGTGACTGGGGAGGCAGAAACCGAAGTGATGCGGTCACAAGCCAAGGAATGCCCGGGACTGCTGGGAGCCCCCCAGGCTAGGAGAGCGAGGCACGGAGCAGAGCGCCCCCAGAAGGAACGCACCTCCTGACACGCTGCTTTTGGATGTCTAGCTTCCGGAACTAAAAGAGAATACACGCCTATTGTTTTAAGCCACCCAATTGGTGGAAATTTGTTGCAGCGCCCGAGGAAAGGAAGACAGTTTGGACACTGAGAGAAGCGGCAGAGTCGAGATTCTGACTCCAGGGCCCCGCCTTTCTCTGCTTTGGTCCGACTAGGAGACGGTGACTGGATCCCAGCTAGAAAAGCCTGGGTGAGAGCAGAAAACAGGGCTTCATGCACAGAAATGTGTGCTCGGTGCTGTGCACAGGGCCCAGCACACAGCAGGGGCTCCGGATATGCCTGCAGAAATGGGAACTGTCCGCCCTACTAGGTGCTGTTTTATGGATGGGCATGGGAACACCTCGGAGCGTGTGGGTCAAGAAAAGGGGCCTAGGAGACAGCAGAGATTTTCCCGTTCTCTCTCTTTCAGCCATCAGACGCAGATCGGCTAATTTGGAGGCTATGACCTCCCTCCCACGTTTCAGAAAACCTTAAACCTGCTTCTTTCTCCAGCCCAGAGAATCAAGATGATTCTAACGGCCAGTCTATTAAAACTGGATTCCCCTACCCTCATCGCTCACAAAAAATCCAAATCCACACGCTCTCGCAGCAAAAAGTCCTAAATGGTTCCTGTGACTCTAAAGGGCCAGAAAGCACGTTTGTCTTTTTTTTTTTTTTTTCCTTTTGTTTTTAAGTCTCATGTCTCTCAGCATGGAGGAGAGATAGCCGGTATTTTTCAGATAGGCTGATTTTTTTTTTTTTTTAATCAAAAGGAAATTAAAGAAGAGGGAATGATGTACACTTCTTATGGGGAGAGCGGGGGTCCTATGCCTCGCCTGTCTTAAAATAGCCTGGCAAAACACAGTATTTGCATTATGCTTAGGGTCAGCTGCTCTGGGGACTGCCACCCGGCCCTGCCTGGAGAGGAGAGCTAGGAGTTGAGTTTTGAGATTTACTGCATTAATGCTTCTCCAGTTTCTGTGGAGTAGCCACTGGAGAGAGGCTTGGCTGCAGAGGTAGTGAAAGGAACACATGCAGAAACGCAGTATTGATAACTAAATATAACTCACATCTAAAATGCCTTTCACTGCACCCGAAGTGCTTTCCAAATATATTATCTCATTAAATCCATACAAAAGCAGAGGAAGGTAGGGCCCTCTCTCCCCGCTCTTATGAGGGAATGGAGAGTCAAAGCCCAGGTCTTGTGATGGCACGTGTCGTGTCTTTTCATCTGCACCTGTGGGCTTCCACATGGGCTTCGCAGAGGACAAAGATTCCATGAGCACCCTGGGAGCAGTCAGCAGGAATGGGCTAAGGCAATGCCAGCTGCTGTAACAAAATGACCCCCAAATATCTATGACCTAACACAACAGACATTTATTTCTCACTTATGCGAAATCCCACGTGGATGTTGCTGATTGGCAGGCAGCCTTCCACATGATCATTTAGAAACTTCTATTCCTTCCAACTTTTGACTCGATTCACCTCTCGGCTTCAGCATCTTTTGCATTTAGCCTACAGACAGGGCAGGGTTTTACGGGCCAGGCCTGGAAATGACCCCCATCACTTGTACCCACATTCGTTGGATAGAGCTTGGTCACGTGGCTACCCTTACTTGCAAAGGAGGCTGGGAAATGTAGTCTAGCTCTGTTGCAGGAGGAAGAGGAATGAGTGTGATGAAGATCTAGTCAGTCTGTTTCATGGGACCCTCCGCTCCCACTTCCTGCTCCAAGCAGAGCAGCTCCAATTGTATCTATTTTATATATTGCATTTTTCATAAGATTTATCATGAAAGAAGGGCCCGAGGACTTTAAGAAAATCTATCAAGTCTCTTGATCAGTGGTCCTCAGACAGAGTTGATCATCTGGACCTCTAGGTCCAGATCCCTGGGCTGCTCCCCTGGTGATTCTGATTCGGTTAATCCAGAGTCCACTGCATGTACAGCCATTGTACGTGATGAGCATTTTCACTTGCCTTTGCAAATTTATGAAAAGACGGATGAAGGATAGAGATGGCAGAGGATCAGGTGAATAAAAGATGGCAGGTGAATAAAAGACAGGGGATCACAAAACGTGCCGGTGAGGAAGTGGAGAGACAGGAGCTCTTGTACAACCACTCATCTAGCAAAGTTGAAAATATACCCAGTCCGCGATCTAGCGGTTCCACTCCAAGTTCACGCTCTAGAGAAATTCCTACCACATGCACTCACAGACACGTAACAATGTGTCACTGTCATGATGTCAAAATCTGGACATGACCCACATGTCCATCAATGGTCCAAAGGATGGGTTGCTGCATGTTCATACAGTGCAATACGATATAGCAATGAAAACGAATGAACTACAGACAAGAGCATGTTTGAATCTCCCCCACATTTTCTTGAGCACAAGAAAGCCAGAGGGGAAAGAATTTCTGAGCATGAATCCATTTATATAAAGTTCTAAGTCAGGCGAAACAAAACAAAACAGTGTAGGGACATAACTATATATAGCAAAACGATTAAAAATAAATATCTAAAGAGTCAGGATAATGAACACCTCTGGGAGAGACACGCAGGGGCCCCTGCGGGACTGGCTGTGTTCTATTTCTTTGCCTAGGTGGTTGATACATAAGTATCCAATTTATAATTCTTTTTACACTTAGATATATGTTTCTCCCCCTTCTCTTTTTGTAAGTCATCTCTCTCCGTAAAAGAATAAGGAGGGAAAGAAGGGGGCATCTGTTTGTTCTCATATCTTAGGCAGAACAGCAGAGGATCCAGAGAATAAATAGCCTTTGGCATCGCAAAGTCCCTAGTTCAAACCCCAGCTCTGTCCCTATTAGCTGTGCATCCTTAGCCTTTGGGTCTCTTTCTCCAACTCCATATTTGAAATAAAAAGCCTTCCTCATAGGAGAAAATATAAAATGTGCTTAGTCTCCTCGTTGAAAAAAATATATAAAATGTGTTTAGGACAGGAACCAATACCTAGTAGGTACTCAATAAAAGGTGGCCCACTTAGGCAAACACATAATATGTGAAAGCTGACAGATAGCTGACTCTGAGTAAGCAAATGCCAAGGACACTACGGTTGTCGTCGCCAGACCAGCCTCAATCCTGTCCATTTTCTGTCTCTGTCTCTGTCTGTCCTGCCTTCCCCCATTCACTTCCTCCCAGTTACTGGCTGTACTTTCTCAGCTGTACTTTTCAGTGCCCAGTGACCTGCCTTAGATGATCGTGGAAGGAGGTGTGTGGACACACAGACACGTAGACATCCAGGCTGCCATACTGCCTCGATGCAGGTGACATTTAACTCCTGTTACACCAGCAACACCAGTCTGGTGTGATCTCAAGGTGTGTCTCAGAGGCTCCGCACCACCTGAGTCCCACTTGCCTTGCCACTCCTGGGGGGCAGCATCACTCCTTGTTTTCCTGCCTTAGGACCCTTCTCAACCCAAGGTTCCAAGGTCACATGCCCATCAGCTTCAGCGCCGGGCAACAATTCTGCCCCAGTTGGAAAATGGTTTGAAAATAATGATATATGACAATGATGAAACTGTGTCTGAACTGACATGGGCTAGGGCATTCTCAAGGTCTGGGCGCCTTCATGTTCACAGACATAAAACATTTGTTAAAGCGGGGAAAGATTCTCCAGAAGCTGCCTTGCTATCCTGATCACCAAGCCCATTCTCCTGTGATGGCCTCTGCTTCCTTACCCCTGATCAAAGAGACCCCCTGCAGAGTTTTTGAAACAACAGACATCATGTAAATATGCCACATACAGAATTTCCAGAAGGGCATCCAAGGAGTGTGAAGGGCTTTTACATGAAAGCAGGATTCTGTGGGGTCAAATAAGTTTTGGAAATATCCGGTTAATCACAGTTAAAAAAGATGCCTTTACTGCAGGACTTCTCAGAGCTTTTGATAGGCTAATGTACTTTTAAAAATCCAATGGAAAGCTATGGATGAAGCTTTCTAAATTTTTAAAATTTACCAGCGTTACTTGTGAGATTAGCATTCCTCATAACACATTTTGAGGAAATTCTGCTGTGGCTGGAATTTCAGACTGACAAAAAAGAAAACAAGACTCCTGTTTTTCATGGGCCCACTGGACAAGCCTCCCTACTGAGGAAAGATGTACCAGGCCCCTGGTCATTCTTTGCCTCATTCTACCCAGCAGCAGAATGGGTGCAGGGCCATTAACACCTAGTCTGTCAAGGGAATTTATTATGCTTTGCTATGTGACCTTAGCTAAAGACATTATTATCATCAAGGTACATAATAATCGGCAGCTTCACAGCATCATATAATTTCTGGATGACAAAAAAGGTTCTCATTAGATCATCTAATTGGTTCCTTTGCTTGGAACAGGAAGGTCCTGGCTAATCTAATCATACCCTTGGTTTTGTAGGCACACCTACCCGCCAGAAGTTCAAAGGGCTTCAGCCTTATTAGAGTTAAGAGTCTTTCTGGAGGTGAGGGAAGAGGGCGAGGAGTGGTTTCCTCAACAGCAAAAAATAATTCACTCTTTCAAGTTCCAAGAGGCGCATCATTCCCAGACACTAAATGGCAACACTACTGGCATAAACAGTTAACACGATCCTACAGCGGAAGTTACTCCAACAATACGCAGAATCTCGCATTTGGATGACACTTTAAGACGTCATTGGCTCAGTGCCCTGCCTCAAGGCATGGCTGCTTCCACGCCGGCAGAGACCGATGCCTTCCCACTGCCCATAGCTCACGATATGCCGACCTCTGCCCCCTTGCAGACGCACAGAGCAAGGAGCCATGGAGGCTGCACTTTTCCCTTTTTTTCTACTTGATTTGCATATCAGGAAGGCAGAAATGTCGATCGATAAACAGGAGCTGATTACAGTCATTTTCTTTAACTGCTGGTGCACACTTCCTATTGAAAAGTACTACAACTTGTGGTCAAATGGGTTCCACCATTCACTAGGCGTGCAATGGGGGGCAGGTATTTAACCTGTGTGAGCCTCATCATCTCCTCTGTGAAATGGGGCCGGAAAGCACCTACCTCAGTGTTGACCTGAGGATGCAGTGAGACAGCCCAATGCCACGGGACGCGTTCAAAACCGGTGGGTATCGCCATGGGCCTCCCGGAAGAAGTATGGGCAAGAGATTCTGTGCCAGAAGGACCTCTGCGACCACTGCAGGGCTTCTCGAGAGGCCTGTGGAGTTAAGTGGAAGGGAGGGGTTAGGCTCTCAGCTCAGTGCTCAAGACAAAAATGGATGGAATCATATTACCCTTGACAATTCTTTGCCCAGAAAGTAGAGTATATATAGGATTGTGTATTGACCCCTTGCTCAGGTTTGAGAACCAGTGAGTCAGAACATAGGCGGGAATGAAAGGGATGTTTACTTACAGCTGCCTGGCCATTCAAATCATTCGTCTCCAAGGAAGATGGTCTCAGCTGGGGGTGATTTTGCTTTCCCAGGGGGACATTTGGCAATATCTGGTTACGGACACTCTTGCGAACTGCTGGCGGGAATGTAAACGTTCCAGCCAGCTGTTCTGGAGAGCACTTCGGCAAAAGTAGCAACGGCCTTAAAATATGTGTGTCCCCCAGAGCAGCAATTCCACTCTTAGGAATTCATACCAAGGAAATAAGAAAATGTTCGACGTGTCAGTTAGCTGTAATGATATTCACCACAGTTTTGGCAAAAACAGCAAAAGATGGGGACCAACGAGAAAGCCCAACAATAAGGAACTGATTGAAAAGTGTGGTACTGACACACGATACAGCATTTAGGAATGATGCAGAAACGTGCGTGCTGACAGAGAAGGATGTTCTTGATGTACTGTGGAGAAAAAAGGCAGATTACAACGAAGCAGTGTAGTACATTTTAAAAATATATAGGTCTGCACATGCATAGAAAGAAGGCCATGGCCAATAAACATACGAAAAGATGCGTAGCTTCCCACTGATCAGGAAAATGCAGATTATGATAACATACCATGTTTACCAATGAAATCGACCCCCCCCCCAAATATTAAAGATTGGCCATTTCCAGTGGTGGCAAGGGTACGGGAATCAGATTTTCTCATGTATTATTTAGAGAAGTATAATTTGGTGCAGCCTTTTTGGAGAGGAATTTGATGTTATCTATCAGACTGAATCACACGACTCTACAATTTCATTGCTGTGACTCTTTGCCACAAAACGACTTGCACACGTGGACACGGATGTTCACTGTGTATTAGTGATAGAATGGAAACAACCTCAACACCCATTAGTAAGGGAGCGGGCCTACAAATTGCACTTTGTTGATATAAGAGAATGTTATCCGGTTGTCAAAGAGAACCAGGAAGATCTAAATGGGTTGGTATGGAAAGTGCTCCAACACATACCGTTAGGTGAAAAAGCAAGCAAATCAAGGAAACATATACATTGCATGATCCCACTTTTTTTTTTAAATACTGCATATATATCTCTATATACATGCATACCTACAGAGGCATGGACAGATGCTGGATAGGTTCACACTGAATAGCTAACAGCAGTTACGTCTGTGAAGGGGGACTGGGGACAGGTAAAAGAGCACCTTCTCTTGTGTTTTCTACCTCTTTTTGAATGGTTCGCGTGTATTCGTGTAATACTTGGCTGGACTGAGAAAATAAACAAAGAACCATGGAAAGATGTGAACACTACGTCTTTCTGGGTAGACGGGTCATGGGGGATTGTTTCCGCTTCTCGTTTCTTGTCAGAATTTTTCTTTCTTTCTTTTACTTTTAATAATTAAAAAAATTAAATTACAGTTGGAATATGATATTATATTAGTTTCGGGTATACAACATAGTGATTAGACATTATATACCTTACAAAGTGATCACTCTGATAAATCTAGTACCCGTATGACACCATGCACAATGATTACAATATTAATAATTATATTCCTTATGCTGTACTTTACATCCCCATGACTATTTCGTAACTACCAATTTGTACTTCTTAATCCTTTCCCCTTTTTCACTCAACCCTCAAATCCCTCTCATCTGGCAACCATCAAACTGTTCTCCATATCTATGAGTTTGTTTCTGTTTTGTTTGTTCATTTTCTGCTTTAGATTCCACTTACTAGTAAAATAATATGACATTTGTCTTTCTCTGTCTCACTTACTCCACTCAGCGCAATACCCTCTAGGTCCATTCACGTTGTTGCAGAAGGCAAGATTTCATTCTTTTTCATGGCTGAGAAATATTCCATTGTACATATGTACCGCCTCTTCTTTATCCATTCATCTATTGATGGACACCGAGGATGCCTCCATATCTTGGCTACTATAAATAATGCTGCAGCAAACATATGGATCCACATGTCCCTTTGAAATAATGTTTCGGGTGTCTTTGGATAAATATCCAGAACTGGAATAACTGGATCCTACTTTGTTTTTGTTATGGCTTTTGTTTTAAAGTCTATTTTGTCTGGTAAATGTATTGCTACCGCAGCTTTTTTTTTGTTGTTTCCATTTTCATGAAATATCTTTTTTACATTCTTTTACTTTCAGTCTATGGGTGTCTTTCGATCTGAAGTGAGTCTCTTATAGGCAGCATGTGTAAGAGGCTCGTTTTCTTATCCATTCAGCCACCCTATGTTTTGATTGGAACATTTAATCATTTACATTTAAAGTAACTGTTGATAGATATGTACTTATTGTCATTTTATTATTCGTATTTAGAATCTTTTTTTTTTTTTCCTTCTTCTTCTTCAAGAAGTCCTCCCGACATTTTCTGTAATACTGGCTCGGTGGTGAATTCTCTTAGCTTTCTCTTGTCTGGGAAGCTTTTCATCTGTCCTTCAGTTCTAAATGATAGCTTTGCTGGGTAATCTTGGTTGTAGGTCCTTGCTTTTCATCACTTTGATTATTTCCTGCCAATCTCTTTTGGCCTGCAGATTTTCTATTGAGAAACCAGCTCACAGTCTTGTGGGAGCTCCCTTGTAGGTAAGTACTGCTTTTCTCTTGCTGCTTTTAAGATCCGCTCTTTGTCTTTAACCTCTGGCATTTCAATTATGATGTGTCATGGCGTGGGCCTCTTTGGGTTCATCTTGTTTGGTAATCTTTGTGCTTCCCGGGCTTGTATGTCTATTTCCTTCACCAGATTAGAGACATTTTCAATCATTATTTCCTGAAATAGGTTTTCAATTCCTTACTCTCTCTCTTATCCTTCTGGTACCCCTATGATGAGAATGTTGGTATGCTTGATGTTATCCCAGAGGCTCCTCAAACCATCATTTTTTGGATTCTTTTTTCTTGTTGCTGTTCTGCTTGGGTATAGTCTGCTACCTTATCATCTAAATCACTGACTTGATCCTCTGCTTTATCTAATCTACTGTTGGTTCCTCCTAAGGTATTTTTCATTTCGGCTATTGTATTCTTCATTTCTGACTGGTTCTTTTTTGTTTTCTATCTCCGTTTTTATGTTTTCTATCTCTTTGTCAAAGTTCTCACTGAGTTCATCTACTCTTCCTCTAAGTTCATTGAGCATCCTTATCATAAGGGTTTTGAACTCTGCATCTGGTAGATCGCTCGCCTCCATTTTGTTTGGTTCTTTTTCTGGACCTCTGTTCTGTTATTTCATCTGGGATGTGTTTCTTTGTCTCACCATTTTTCCTGCCTCCTTGCATTTGTTTCTATGTATTAGGTAGGGCTACTATGTCTCCTGGTCTTAGTAGAGTAGCCCTATGATAGTGGGCGTGCTGTGGGGCCCAGTGGCACTGTCTTCCCTGGTCACTTGAGCCGGGAGTGCCAGGTATGTCCCTTGTATGGGTTGTGTGTGCCCTCCTGTTGTAGTTGAGCCTTAGTTGCTGTTTGCATGTCAGCCAGAGGGATTGATCCTCAGGCTGATTGGTTGTGAGGACTAGCTGTGACCCGTGGAGGGTCTATGGTGCAGGGGCTGACCCTATGGAGCAGAATTAGATTTAATATAGCTCTGGTGTCTTCCCTGTCTGCCCTTTAGGTGTGTCATCCTCACATGTGACCCCGGACAGTGCTCTGGCTCAGACCAAAGCCGACAACTGGATGTGCAGGCTGGGGCCTCCTGGGAGCGGCTCCACTGCAGGCCAAGTTCAGCGCAGCCTATGCCCTGCTCGGGGCCACCTGGCATGAGCCATCAAGCAATCCGCAGATGGTCGCCACCCACGCTGGGCTTCGATGTGCCTCAAGAGGCCAAGCTGCAAACCGAGGCCAGCTGCCGCTAATACCAGGTTTGGAGCTACTCAGCAAGAGGTATGGGGCTCCCTGAGGCCAGATGCTGCTTGTTTAGGTTTTGTGAACCTTTGAGAGATTTTAGGAAAGTCCGCGACATGAGCCAAGACAGACCGTTTGTGTAGAAAATCCACTGGCAGCAGCTTGGGCGGGCCCGCATGTTGGGAGGGGCAGGGTCCCAGGGAACGGCTGGGGCAGGGCAACCTGCATTAGCAAGGTTGACAGAGACTCAGATATGGCGGCCGCCTGCATCTACATGCTGGGTGGGGGAGGGCTCAACAAAAGAACAATGCCCTCTGCCAGCACTTCTGTCTGGGAGAAAGCTGCCCCTCCGGCCCTCACCCTGAAGCCAGACAACCCAGTTCCTCCCCGTATGTCCCTGGTGCCTCCCAAGCTGCTGCCCCAGTGCCAGAGCTCAGAGCGGGCCCCTTAAGAAGACCGTCTGTGACTCCCTCAGCCCTCTGTCTCACTCAGCCACAATCTCTGCTGGTTTTCACAGCCAGAAATTGCGGTGACTTCTCTTTCCAGCACTGGAACCCTGGGCTGGGGAGCCCAGTGCGGGCCCGAGACCCCGCGCTCTGCTGGAGGGACCTCCGCAGCCGAGACAGCCCTCCCGATTCTCAATCACTACATGCAGGTGTGAGACCCACCCATTTCGCATCTCCACCCTTCCTACCAGTCTCAGGGTGGCCTCTTCTGTGTGTCCCCAGATGTAGGACTTCTGTTCAGCTAGACTTTAGGCGATCCCCAATGATGGCAATTCTGTAGTTTCATTGTAATTTTGATGTGATTGTGAGAGTAGATGAGCTCGGCATTTACCTGCTCCGCCATCTTGACCGGAAGCCCCGTCAGGATCTTTCTACAATGAATATGTGTTGCCTGCGCAATTTTAAAACTTCTTTGAATTGTGTCAGGGACTGATAGAATACTTTACAAAGGCATTTTAATAGAGAAAGCGACAGCAAAGTATAAGCTTTCTACCCTTGAGGATTCTGCGATCTAATTGGGATCTCTCTCTCTGTCTCTCTCACACACAGACATGAAGAGACAGGGCACAGGCACTAAGTGCTTCTAGAGATCAAAAGATGATGCGAATCATATGCAATGAGGTGGTAGGGAAGGTGTCCTGGGGCCTGTGGTAGTTAAACACTGCCTTGTAGAAACAGGAGGGCTTTAACAGACAAGAAACCCTCATGTAATTGAAATTCTATTATCTGTGCTGGTGGCATCCTGCTCTAGGGGTTAATGACCCTTGTAATCAATTAATTCTTCCTGGATTCCAAGCTAGATATTGGCTACTACGACTTAAGTGGCTTTCTTCTGCTTGGATCTTTTGTGGACACGAAGACCTTTCTGTATATTTCATCAGGAAAAATAAGCTGTGTATCCCATCCATCTCCTAGATTAAGACCACAAATGAAGGAGAAGAAACTCTCCCTGATCTGAAAACACAAACCATCCACCACCGCCACCACCGACTGGTCTTCGATAGTGAATAAAGAAACGGGCTCTACAAATCCTTTTCTTCCGCTAGTTCTGCATGCCCGCGGTCTGATGCATGTCTTTATCACGGGCAAACTGATTTTGCTGCATCACCTCCATCCTCAAAGTAAGCCTGGGAGGTAGCTGCGATCATCCCCATCACACGGTTGGGAAAACTGAGACTCTCAGAGTCAACTGACTCTATCAGCTGCAGAGATTGCGTTTGAGACCTGGGGACAGGGCACCTTATCTGCATCATCGGATAAGTGAACTGATGAGGTCAAGCATTTGGGTGACGTTCTTTCTGATCTAATGAGCTTCCGGCCCTCTATGTGGTGACTACAGCTCACTGTACCTAACCCAGGCCAGACACGTAGGCTTTCAGTCTCTGCAAATCAAGTCAGATCAGATCAGATCAGATCAGATCAGAACATATCCACACCGGCACACATTTTTCCATCCTAAACAGAAGCTAAACATGAATGCAGGTGCTGGAGTTAAGGACCTCTGCCCCTAAGAGCTCACAGGCAGGTGGTGCAAGAGACAGGCTCATAAACACATAACTTCAGGACAATGTGGGAAGCACTGTGCTAGAGGAGAAACGGTCAGGCTTTGGGAGAGGTTGGGAGAGGTTGAGAGAGGCTTCTTGGAGGAACTGATGTGCGAGCTGAGACTTGAAGAACAAACAGAAGTTTGCTGGCCAAGAGAAGAGAAATAAAGGTGATGCCAAGAACATGGAACAAAACAGGGCATCATAACACCGGGCAGCATCTATTACGTGCTGGCCACGGAGCTGTTTTTCATGGATCACCTCATTTGACAATTGCCCAATTCCGTAAGACAGGCGCCATTTTATCTTCATTTAAAGTGACTTGCCCAGTTCTGTGCAGCTTGGAGAGCAAAGGTGTGAGTTCGGGTTTGTCTAGCTTGAGAGCAAGTGGTCCTGACCGTTCTGTCCACTCCCACAGAGCAGTGGTTCTTCATTGGGAGTGATTTGGCCCTGAGAGGACATTTGGCAATATATGGAGACATCTTTGATTGCCATGACTGGGGGAGAGGGGCGCTACTGACATCTAGTAGGTAGAGGCCAGGGAGGCTGCTCAACATCCTACAATGCACAGGACAGCCCCCACCACAAAGTATTATCCAGATCCACATGTCAACAGTGCCAAGGTTGAAAAACTGTGCAGAACAGACAGGCTGTCTGCTCTCTGCTGGGCACTGAGTGGATAGCTGGAGATGAATCTGCGTGTGTGTGTGTGTGTGGGGGGGGGCAGCAGGGATTCCTGGCAAGGTCAACACAGGCCTTGGCTTGGAGTCTAGAGACAGAAAGGGTTTGAAGTAGGGGCTGATTTGTGCCCTGAGACCATCATCCTAGCCCTGCAGGGGAGGACATCGCAGAGGAGACAGGGAGAGCCGTGAGACAGTTTGGGGCAAGGTCCAGGTTCTCAGTGAGATTCTTGGGCAGCGGCAGAAGGAAGGGAGCAGAGAAGACAGAATTGCAGCAGCTGATGGGTTGACATCTCGTGTCCCACTATGAAGGATGGTACATTAAACCCTCCAAATGAGAGTAGCAACCTGATCAGAGATGGAGCCTAGGGGCTCCCCCTCGGGATGTGCACAAATTTATACGGTTATTCAAGCAGCCGGGGCTGCGCAGTGAGGGAGGAACACTCTGCCCAGCATTCACACCTGGCCTGTGGGTGCTGTGCTCTCCTCCCCTGCCCTTGGTCTCCTGAGGGCACCGTGTGCCCTTCCCCCAGCCCCGCCCTCCTCTTCCCACATTCCTTCCACTTGGCCAATCTCCTCCTGAGTCTTGAGGCCAGAGCTGGCGGAAGTGTACAGACCCAGGCTTCCTCCGTGTGAGGATTCACTCTCTGGTCCCTTCTCCCAGCACCAAGGTGTGGTTGGGTGGGATGGGAGGAGGGGTAGCCTGCACAAGAGACTCTCACAGGAGCTACCTTCTGGAGAAGGGGGTGCAATTTATTTGTGCAGGGGGTCCAGACAAAGTCGTTTGGGCTCGGTTTCACCTTTTTGCCTAATTCTGAAAACAGGAGGTCCGAGAAATGAATCTCTGAGGACTCCCCACCCTAGGTTAGGCCACCGATTGCTTCTTTCAAAAAACTTGAACATTCGAGCTCAGGGACTCATGCCGTTGCTGCTGCTGCTGTGTGTGTGTGTCTGTGTCAGTGTAAAGCCTGCCTAGCATAAGGACGGCCTCACTGCATCTTACATCATGAAATCATGTCAGCCCCCTGCTCATATCCTCTGAGAGCCCCCTGAACTGAGGACCCCTATGACCCGCCCCTCCATTCAGCACGCTGACCTCATCTGTCGGTTTCCTCCTAAAACGAACCTACCATTCCAGCCAGACCAGTCCCTTCACCATCCCCCAGAACTGCTCTGTTAATTCTCAATTCTAGACCTTTCCTGGGTGCTCCCTGGGCTCCTCCCCCAGGGCTCCATCTCCTGTCTTCTCCCTCACAGGTGAATGTTCTACTTTTTCTTTCATTCCCACATTCTAAGGTGCCCTCAATCCTGTTAGCCCACACTTCTCTAGTATCTCCTATAACCCTTCCAAGTTTTGGGACATGTATTTCTGCTTAATGGTTGTCCCTGGGTGCAAGAAGACTAATGAGGGATGGTGGACATGCACAGTCAGCTTTTTTTTTTTTTAATTCTCCAATCTCCAACACTTCCCTCCCCCCATCCCTAAGCGATCACTAATGTACTTTCTGTTTCTACAGATTTGCCTATTTTGGAATTTGGGGGAATGACATCATATCATCCGTAATCTTTTGGGACTTGCTTCTTTTACTTACTATAATGTTTTCAAGCTTCCTGCATGTGGTAGCATGAGTCAGTGGTAGCACTCCTTTTTATGGTCGAATAATATTCCATTGTGTGGCTACACCATGTTCTGTTTACCTGTTCGTCCACCGATGGACACTTGGGTTGTTTCCACCTTTTGGTTATTATGAATAATGCAGCTATGAACGTTTGGGTACAAATTTTTATGTAGACATATATATTCATTTTTCTTGCTGTAATCACTGTTTTAACTGCCTTTTTTTTTTTTTTTCCTGGCTGCGTTTCATTTACTTTGAAGTTTCAAATAATATCAGAACATGAAATAGTTGAGTGTATATAGAGAAAAAAACGGGTTTAACCAAGCCTTAAGAAATACATAATGCCCCATGTAATGCAGTGTCTTCCTGACTGGACAGTAACCTTCTGGAAAGGTAGTGATCATGTCTTTTATTTCTTTTACATCCAAGGAATCACTCAAAAAGCTCTTACTGAGTGATGTGAATGACTAAATCAATTCGGATTCTACAAATGTTGACCACTTCAACTATTTTCACATGCTTGGGTCCATTTATCCTGCCAGATGTGGGATACTACAGAAAGCAAATATTCATGCCCATTATACGGCCCAGGGAACTGAGTGGGGGTGACTGCCAGAGCCCTGTGTCCCTGAGGAATCTTGGAATATAGCTGGAGGTATGGCAATTGGCTTTTTATTCTGCTGGCCTCCCCTGTGGGAATTAGAAGCTGGGGGCTCTGCTCTAAACAAGAAAGTCTGGATTGTTCCAACAGATACATGATCTAGTGTTACTCATTTACAAAAGGATCCTTTACCATGCAAAACAACCGAGGACCCCGTTCCTTGCCAGGCCCCTGGGGGCCTGTGCTTTGTGGTGCCTAGTGCTGCAGAGTGCATCCTTTTATGCACCAGCTGGGCTTCGAGAGAAGCTGTAAGTCAACGTTTTGTAAATTGGATCATGTTTTAGAGACTAGATAAAAGAAAAAGACAATGAATCCTTGGGAAGAATCTGTGCATGAAGTGATAATCAGAACCAGATTTACGATTTCTGTAAAGACCAAAATCGGAGATAAATGTCAACAACGCCCGGAATCCTGTGACAATTAATTAGGTGTCTCCTAGTGTAACGGGCACTGCTCTGGCTTTAAAGATATGTTCTTATTTAAATCTCACACATACACAAAAACCCAACTTTTGAATTAGGTGGTATTTATCGCCAGTTTAAGAGATGGGGAGACTGAGGCTTGGGATATTAAGTATTTTGCCCAATGTCAAGAGCTCATGGGTAGAGCAGGGATTTTGAGTAAGCTCACACTTTTGTTTTGTTTGTTTGTTTGTTTTGTTTTGTTTGTTTGTTTCGGAAGCCCCGGCTCCTTATAGGAGACAGGGCAGTGGTTGCTGGTCGACTCTACGGTCAGACTGCCTGGCCAGAATCCCAGCCTCACCCCTTATTCATTGTGCATCTGTCTCCTGGGCTGTAAAATGGGCTGCGAAAACCCTCCCTCCACAGATTATGGTGAAGTTTCAATGAGACAATTTATTTAAAGCGCCTGGCACACAGCTAGTGCTCAATACATGTTAGCACGCATCACGCCAGACGGCCCCTGTAATGGACCAGCGTTTGTCAAGCCCTGACACTGTACAGGGTAGCCCAGTGCCACCCTAAGCATCATGGCACTAGCATTAGAACCAGGTCGACCGTCTGTGCTCCATAGCCGTCCTGCCACTGACTCAGGTGGGTCTGGCAAATTGCTTAATCTCTCTGATTTTCAGTTTCAGTTAACAAAAGAAAAAGAAAAAAAGCAAGAAAAGGAGTTACAGATAGCATTTACCCCGAAGGGGAATTGTGAGGGTCAAATGAGCTATTTAATGGCTTTAAAAGAGATCTCAAAAGAAAAAAAAAATGGCTATGTAGAGTGCCTTAAACGAAGAGCTACTCAAATGGTAGGTAGCTATTGTTATGTGCTAGGAGCTTAACACATGCCACTTCCAGTGGTCCAGAGTCCTAGGACACGTTTTTACAGAGGAGGAGGCTGAGACCAGAAAGGTTAATACTCGGCACTCCGGCCCTTATGACATTGCACACGCCCTGCAGGATACCTACCTATCCCACAGCTGTTCCCGCGTACCCCTCTTTCCTGATTCTGTTTGGGTGTACACCATTCCCTTTGTAGGGAATGAGGCCTATTCCTAGACCCACAGGGATACGTGGCAATCTGGGTCCTCTGGGAAGCAGATGCCAAGACAGTATTAGACGTGGAAGAGGTTTATTAGGGAGACACCTGTGAAGGATGGGGGAGCAGGAGGAGGAAGGGCAAGGCTTCCGATTGCAAAGCTGGACTTACATCTGGGAAGGAAGAGAGGGAAAGAAGGAGGATTGGATAAGAGGAACCTCAGATGGCAGCGAAACTTTGAGAATGTCTCAGCCAGGCTGATATGGAGTTAGAGTCACACACTGGACAGAAACGGCCCGGATCTGGGGCCGCCACCATGTCCGGGAGCAGCCCAGGTTGAACAGGGCATCTGCACGAACATGGCAGTGGATCCGAAGGTGTGGCACCTGTAGGCTGTCAGATAACTACCTTTACTTCTGCAAGTTCTCCAGAAGGGAGATCTGAGTGGCACATCTCCACAGCCACCACAGGCGCATGACATTAGTCCAAGTTAGTTGAAGTGATCCCATGCCGCTTGGCGGTGGGCAGGAGTATGTGACGTGCCTGAGTCGGAGGAAGTCTACTGTGGCATTTGTCAGTAAAGTATCTTCTCCTCTTCCACTCGGTGTAGAGGGATGTGGTGTTTGGAGCTGTGGCAGCCACCTCGAGATCACGAAAGGACATATGTGAAGACAAAGGCCAATGCCCTCAAGAAGGCAGAGTGAGGAGATGAAAGGAATGTGTCTTCGAAGACATCAAGGAGTCGCTGAATGAACCACCTTGGAACAGTCTCCCTCAAGAAACTGGTTATGTGAGATAATAAGTCCCTTCTCGTTTAAGTTATCTGTTGCTATGTAACAAACAACAAACATCGATTATCTCACAGTTTGGAGTGTCAGGAAGCGAGGAGCAATTTAACTGGGAGGTTCTGGTTCAGGGTCTTTCACGGGGTTGCAGCCAAGACGCTGGCTGGGGCTGCAGCCATCTCGAGGTTTGACTGGGGCTGAAGGATTCTTTCCCAAGATG
The DNA here is from genome assembly GCF_000151845.1 of Pteropus vampyrus. Lineage (NCBI taxonomy): Eukaryota > Metazoa > Chordata > Mammalia > Chiroptera > Pteropodidae > Pteropus > Pteropus vampyrus. Next base: position 6,326,460 of record NW_011888804.1, read on the forward strand.
GCTCACTCACGGCTGTGGGCAGAAGTTCCTCCCTGTAGGACAGCTTGAGTGTCTTTATAACATGGCGGCTGGCTTTCCCCAGGGTGGGCGAACCAAGTGGGAAAGGAAGAAGCCACAGGGCTTTCTACAACCTAGTCTCTAAAATCACACGCTGTCACTTCTGCCTTGTTCTCGTCCCTCGCGGCAAGTCACATAGGCTAGCCCACACTCAAGCGGGGAGGAATGAGTTCTGCCTCTTAAAGGGAGGCGTGTTGGAGAATTTTTGGATTTAAAACCACTACAGCTACTTTACGTTGGGTCCTCTTTACACATAAAGATCCCAAAGCTCATGTTTTTGACACCACGCAACACTGCCAGCCTGGGCAGGGAAAACTTTGCGCCGAGAAGGTAAAGCTGACTCAAAACCCTCAGGAGACTTTCCAGTTTTGAAACTCTCCAGTTCTGTAAGACTCTCAGAGTGAGCCTGCTTAAAGGTAGGTATACCTGTATAATAAACATGTCCTCCCTAAAAATAAATTTTAATGTAATAATTTATTAGGAAAAATTAAAAACGTACAACAAAATATAAAGTTCCACGAATCATCACTTAGATTAAGAAATAAAACAATACCTATGTAATGAACACCCCATATGTCACCTGAGCTTACTGTGCTCACCCCACCGCCTCGCCCCAGTGGGAACCATTATCCATATTTTGGTGTTTCTACTTACGATGACTTTTTTTTTATACTTTAACTGCACATAGTGTAGACTTACGTAATATGTGGTCTTGTTTTGCATGTTTTTAAATTTTGTAGAAATGGGATCATGCTGAATAGATTCGTCTGCAACTTGCTTTTCTCTTCCCTCTATATCATGTCTGTAAGATTCAACCTTGTGAGGATGTGAAGAAATTGAAACCTTGGAATATTGTTATTGCCGATAGGAATGTAACATGGCGCAACCACTTTGGAAAACAGTCTGGCAGTTTCTGAAAAAGTGAAACATAGACTTGCCATATGACCCAGCGGTTCCACTCCGAGGTATATACTCAAGATTATGGAAATGTATGTCCACACAAAAAACTATACAGGAATGTGTAGAGCAGATTTACTCATAATAGTCAAAAAGTACAAACAGCTCAAATGTCACTCAACTGATGAGAGGATAAATAAATGTGGTCCACCCGTCCAATGGAATATTATTCGCCCATCAAATGGAATGAAATACTGACGCATGCTATGATTTCGATGACCCCTGAAAATATCACGCTAAGCGAAAGAAGCCAGGCACAAAAGACCACATATCGTACCATCCCATTTTTAGGGAATGTCCAGAGTAGGCACATCCACAGAGACAGAAAGTAGATTAGGGGCCCCTTGGGGCTCCGGGTGTGGAGGAGTGGGCGTGACTGCTAATGGATATGCAGTTTCTTTTAAGAGTGATGAAGATGTACTGAGGATTAACAACTTTGTGACTATACTGAAACTCACTGCATTGCACACTTTAAAGAGTGAATTTTATGATGTGTGAATTATATCTTAACAAAAAAAGATTCACTCCTGCTAGTACTTGGGCCTGGTCATTCATCTTCACTACCGTCTAGTAATCTGTTAGTATGAATATTCCACGTCTCTCCATTCGCTTGATAACAGATATTGGTGTTTTCTCATTCTGTCGCTATTGCAAGCCGAGCTGCCACCAGCATTCTATGCATGTGCCTTTGTGCACGTGTGAGGGTTTCTCGGAGGTACATACCAAGGAGTGTGGTCGCTGGGGTGTAGGGTACACACATTTTCAAAATCACCACTCTCTAACGTGCCTTTGTGAATCTGGGGAAAGGAGGCAAAGAAGCCGGCTCTGCCTCCACTCTTGGCCCTTGCAAATCACCGGGGGTCTCAGAAAATAGGGCAATCGAAATGGAAAACAAATAGCACAAATCAAATGGTGGGCTGCTTCCCCCCCACCGCTGCCGTTCCGAGACCCACCGGATGGGCAGTGGGGCCTCCCCCCCACGAAAATATTAACATCATTTAATGAATATTAACAAGGATTCATTAAACATTTCCCCGTGTGGCTGAACAAAACAGTGTTCAAACCCCCAAGCCATTAACAAAAAAAGGAAGAAGAAATATTACAGGGATGATATGCACAAGCTAAAAAACGCCACAGGCAAGAAACAGCTCTTTTTTTTTTTTTTTTTTTAAACCCAACTTCATCTCCTTCATCTCACTGGTGTTTAAAATAGGTCCAGTGTCCTAAGCCTCTGTGACTTTTTTTTTTTTTTTTTTTTTTTTAAACCCAACTTCATCTCCTTCATCTCACTGGTGTTTAAAATAGGTCCAGTGTCCTAAGCCTCTGTGACTTTTTGGAAGAGGATAGTTCTGATTCAGAGTCCCATTCATTTTCTACTTGATGTAAGAAGGAAGTTGCCTTTGTCACAGCAGTAATATTTAAATGAGACATTTCAGTTGGAAAAGAGCTTTTCTATGAGCCTCCTCCTCGAGTTCTGGAAGCTACGTGAACGGCTGGTTCAAGGACAACTATCATTTGACAAACAGGGAAAATAGGCCCACGTTCATTAGCGGATTCGCCTAAGGTCACTGCTGAGACAAGACTATTATATCCTCTGTGCTTTGACCATCTTCTGAGGAAAATTGACCTCGTGACCTCATGACTTTGCCACCCAGACTAGGGCAGACTGGACCAGGCATGGACTGACCCAAAGACCGAGATTCAGAGGTGATCTTGTGTGACAGGGCTGCCCAAAGGAGGTGCCTTCCACTGCACAGTGAGTGGAGAGCTGTTAGATCTTTCTGGGGGGGCTAAGTTCAAAACAGAGAACAGGTGGGTGCTTGGGCAGAGGCTGACAGACCCAAAACACACCCTATGACCTACTCTTGCAAGTCCCACTGTCACTTAGCCACATTCCATTCCTTAGAAGTGAGTCATTAAGCCTGGTCCACACTCAAGGAGAGAAAAATCAGCCTCCACCTTCAGAAAGGAGGAGTTTCGAAGAAATTGTGGGTGTTTAAAAATCACCCCAGGGCCCATGTCATGTTACTGGTAAATGATGAAAGCCCGATTTATTAATCCACTCACTCAGCAAATATAGGAGCCTTTATATGTTTGCTTTCCAATGTGTTAGCCATTAGCCACACAGGCCATTGCGCTTGAAAGATGGCTAGTGTGCCCGAGGGACTGTATTTATAATTTTATTTAATTTAAATTTAAAGTTAAAAACTACTCATTCAACTATTGGAACACTTTTACGTGTGTTTGGAACAACTTGGGTAAATGAATTTACTCTCTCCGTAAATTTTACGAAATATAAATAAGATCAAGCATTTCCAATGAACATTCAGCATCTGAATTGAGATGTGCTATAATATAAAATACACACTAGGTTTTAAAGACTTAGTATGAGGATAAAAAATGTAAAACATCTTATTAACATTTTTTTTTGGTATTGATCCCATGTTGGAATAATAACATTCTGGATATATTGCGTTAAATAAAATATATTAATAAAATTCGATTTACCTGTTTTGTTTTGCTTTTTTACTTTTTAATGTGGCTGTTGGTAGATTTTAAATTACACCCATGCTCATGTCCTGTTTCTATTGACAGCACTGCAGGATGCACGAAACGGTGTGGATTCATAGTTCCTACTTTCCTGGAACTTATAGTCAATACAGAAAGACAGATATTAAGTAATTAATCCAAAGGATAATGAGTATCACCAAGCAGGAATCGGGGAGCTGTGCAAGTTTCACAGGGGACCTGACCCAGCTGGGTCTGTCTCCCAAGCAAGCCTGTGATCTGGGAGGCGCGGAGGGAGTTACAAAGCCCATGCTGGGCGCAGCGAGGGGGAGGGGGAGGGGGAGGGGAGAGGCTCTGGCTTGGCAGCGCAGTGCCAGCTCCCTGGATTCAGGGCCAGAGGAAGCGGATGTGCCAGGAGCATTGCCACTTTGATGTGCAGGTGGTGAGGTGGCGGGGAGGGGCCGGGCTGCCATCAGCTGTCAGGTTGGCACTTGCTGGCTCTGCCCACACGCTGGCCAGGCTTTGGAGGCCTGCAGGGCTCTCCGGGTGTGGCTTCACGTGGCTGTGCTGGAAAGTACCGGGGCTCCCCACAAAGCCAGGGCACCAAGCAGATGGCCGGCTCCAGCTCTGCCCCAGGGCCTGCTCTGAGGTTCTTTCCAAGCTCAGACCAGAAAGCAACTTTGACAATTACACGAGGACTGGACTTGAACTAGGACTCATGGGTCTCTGCTCCTGGCCAGCGCGTCGTCTGTTCATGATAGCTTCAGATGATTCAAATTCCATTGCCACCTACCTGGCGTCCTTGCCATGTCTTTCCCTCCCCAAATCTGCCCTTCGTATGGCCACTCAAATTCCTACTGTTCTTAAAACATGCCAAGCACGTTGCTGCCTCAGGGCCTTTGCACTGGCTGCATCCTCTTCCAAGAACACCTCCTCTCGGATATTTACATAGCGAGTGTCCCCTCTCAACTAGGTCTCAGCTCAAAGGTCACCTCTATCCCCGACCAACCTTTGTAAGTTACTTCCATGCCCCGCCTCTTTACAGGAACTCTCTGTCTCATTTCCCTGTTGGATTTCTGATCACGGCATACTCCTCAATCTCAGAAACTTTCTTGCTCATTTATTTTTTTATTTGTCGTCTGTCTCCCCAATCAGGATATAAGCTCCATGAGAACACGGACCTTATCCAGTGCCTAGAACAGTTCCTGACACATGATAAGCGCTCAAAAAATATGCGTCGAATGAATTCATACATCTTCCTAAAACTCTGATCTGAAAACGATTCTAGCGACCTCCCAGGAATGCGCACCAATGCTTGTGATGAAATGCTAAGTTAAAAAAGGAATAGAAAATGATACTCTCCAATATGGTCCATATAATATACGGAAGTGCAGGGACAAAGAAGAAAATGCACGAATGGAAAACAGCCATGTGCTGGGGGTGGTGTGGGATTATAGGTGATTTCTATGTTTACAACTTCTATTTAGTGCTGTTATATTGTTTTTTAATAACAGCTTTATTCAGATACGATTCCTACTCTATAAAGTTCACCATTCTGAAGCATACGATTCAGTGGTTTTTAGTATATTCTCAAAGTTGTGCATAGATTTAATCCCAGGGCATTTGTGTCACCCCAAAAAGAGACCCTATACATTAGCAGTCAGTTTCATTTCCTTCCTACCCCCAGCCCGAGGTGACCAGGGATCTATTTTCTGTCTCGATGGATTTGCCTATTTGCGGCATTTCTTATGAGTGAAATGATATGATATCATTTGGTCTTTCTGTCTGTCTCCTTTCACTTAGCTTAATGTTTTCAAGATTCATCCATCTTGCAGCATGCATCAATACTTCATTCCTTTTTATAGCTGAATAATATTCCGTTGTGAAATATACAACGTGGACATACTACACTGTGTTTATTCATCACTTGGTAGCCATTTAGCTTGTTTCCATTACATTGTTTTTACCATGACCTCCCCTGCCCCAACCCCCTGCACCATAATGAAGTGGAACCTTCTCCTTGTAGCTCTACAGGTATGATCTTGCTTCAAAATCTTTGAGGCTTCCCCATGCTTCAAGACACCATCCAGCCTCCTCTACTTACACCGTCGAGCCCTGGCGTACTCTTAAACTTCGTCCTCTGAGCCCTTCTGCAGTCTGCTCCACGTATTAGCTTTTTATCCTCAGCCACAACGCCTTGGCCAACACCATCCCCTCTTCCACTCCTTGGAAAACGTCACCACACTGCACAATTCAGCTCAGATGTTTCTTCCTTTGCGAAGACTCTACGCTCATGGTCCACTATCTACAGCTCTCTCCATTTCTAATGGGTTCATTATTTTGTTTATTCCTCTACCTGGTTCCTGCCTGCGATCAGACTGTCTAATATAATCCCTGGTACCCATTGGGTACTCACCCGAGTCCAGTGACTGAATGTATGAATGGAGTCATGATCCACTGTGATATACTGCATAGGCATTCAACAATACCACCCTTTGCCAAACAAGACATCAAAATGCCAAAGTTAAGAGAACAGGCTTTGGACTCAGATGGACATAGTTTGAATCCTGACTCGGCTACTTGCTAGCTAGGTGGTGGCTCGAAGATCATCACCTCATCTTTAAAATGGAGACACCTGCTGGAGTTGCGTGGATTAAGGGCAGTTAAAAGACTCAGCATAGAGCAGTTGCACAGGAAGTACCGCTTTAAATTATGGAATAATATACATAACAAATTGGATTATTTTAACCATTTTTAAGTGTACAGCTAGGTGGCATTAAGTACAATCACATTATTGTGTCAATATGTGTTTTTATTACTACTATTATTATAATAATGTCAGAAGCCTTAATGGTGTGAGTTTTTCTAGAGATGGGACATGCTATTATGAACCAGTTATGCATGCTTCAGCCTAAGTCTCCACTTTACCTAAATCATTTCACCATTTCAAGAATGCAACATTTACACTAGAGGCTCCGAGCATTCTGCGCCCAAGGGCACAGCTGGGACAGCCCCCAGATCTGGGTGCCTCCCCACTACCTATCTACAGCCGCCTGCCGGGTTATGATGACTCATCTAATGAGCCACTCCGATTGCCTGAGGTTTTGACTTTGGCACTGGGAGGGCTGTGGCAGGATGGGAAAAGAGGTGATGCCATTCTGGGGCAGGTAAGTGAGGCCAGGGGTGTCTCGCATCCTCGGCTGAGACAACGCATCCCATATGAGGCCACTGGGCAGGGGCTGGGCCCTGTCGAGCTGCTGATGTCTTTATGTGGCAGGGATTGACTCCGCTGTGGCAGGCCCAGCATGCATCACCCCTGTGACAAATGATAAAGATCTCATTCAGCCTATGAGATCCACTTGAGGAACTGAATGGAGACAATTGAAAGGCGCTGCACACCAGCCACTGAAGCTGAAAGCCGGCAGATTCTGCTGATTTAAGGTCTTCTGTGGATTTGCTGATCCTGGAGAATCTCAGCTATTGGGACTTTTTAATAGAGTCTCCGGGCCTCCTTGCAGAAAACCGGAGGGCCAGAATGCAAGGAGGACCTGTCTGGTCGAGTCCACAGCATCGAGACAGGATGAGCGTCTGGCACTTGGTCCATCGCATTTCGTTCTGAAGACTAATTATGATCGCTTTCTAATTCCTCACTGCCTCCCAGGGAAACTCTTAAAGGGACCTCCTCTCCCCTATTCCCCAATTTTTGCTCTTGCCATTGGAACCCCTCCTATTGCTACCACTGCTACATTTTAGCAGCTCTTGAGAGCCCAACAAATGCTAGTTAACCAGCTAACTGCAGCTACAACTGACCCCTTGAGTGTGTGAATGAACATGACAAGTGGCTGGTGACATGCTCAAGTCACTCATTTGTGTCGCCGAGTTTCCCATTTGTGCGCTTCTAAGTAAAAGAATTTCACACCGGCTGATTCACCATGCCTTTGGAAACAATCACGAAACTGGCTAATAGATTTTCTAGTCACAGCACACACGGGGAGAGGATGCTGGATAAAACCCTACTGAGACCTGACCCTTCTAGGTGCTTATGCTCCAGCCACACCGGACTGGCAATGTTTCAATCTCTTACATAAAAAGCATTTCGAAATGAACAAGACTGGGCAAATAAATTGTGGCCACATGTGGAAAATGGGACGGTCTCAAAGCATTGTAAAGGGATGGGTACTTCTCCCTCACCTGGTACTGCTCACCTGCCTCCCCACCTGCACACCTTAGCGTATGCTGTTCCCTACATCCTAGTGCTTGTCCATCTTTCCCAGCCCCCCAGGACACATGCGTTTGGGACGCTGTAGGTGTCCAGCGGATGAGCCAGCTCTTACTGCTTTTCCCTCCTCAGGGGTTCACAAAGTGAGCCAGCTAACCTGTGCCCGAGGGATGGGTTTGTGGGGGCAGCTGGGAGAGGGGGAAGCTGATCTTCGTGTATTAGAAAGAAGAGGTCTACAGTGAATAGTTAAGTGGAAAAAAGTAGGTTACAGGCAGTGTGTCTTATGACCCAGTTTCTTGTAAAAAAAAAGAAAAGTTCCATATTTACATGTTTGTTTATGCAAAGAAAAGTCTGGAAGGGTACATAGTGTGTTAACAGTGATAACATCTAGGGAGTCAAGGATGGTGGAATAGAGTATGAACAGAAACTTTTTGCTTTTTTATTTGCTGCTTTCTAAAGAGTTTGTTTTTTTTCCAATAGGCATTGTATTAATTTTATAATTAAACATCTAATAAAAATTTTAAAATGTGCTTGGGGAATATAGAATTGCTATGCTTCCAAAATATTTGCAATTGGCCTTTGTCACTGATGTACCAAGCTGTTAGTTATTGTGCAGGGGGAGTGTATTTTATTTCTTCAATCAGACTGTGAGTTCCAAGAGAGCCGGGTCTGGGTCTCACAGCGGTGCCGGTAACAGAAACTCCAACACTAACTCCACCGTTCGCTGAGTGCTAAACGTGCCCTATATATCATCTAGTTCATTTCACTTACTTGTAAGTCTTCAAATCCCCTATAATGGTCTGGGCAGGAGCAAGGGCTTAATAAATATTTTTGATTGAAGGGTGTGGTTGGCAATGCTTTGGAGAAATACACAATTGGGGCTCCTTGCTCAAGCATGAATGCTTTTGTGAGCAGGACTTTAAAATGTCTCTCTCAATGAAAAGGAGACAGTAGGCAGCAAGGTAGAGGACGAGCTCTACCCCACATCCAGGCCAGAATTCTAAAGGTGTGAGTTACCGAATGCCCGAAGTCATGTTTCCCCATGTGGGTCCTGCACAATGCTCTGTGCGGGGGCCGGGGGGTGGGAAGTTCCATGCTTTGGAAAATGCTTCTCACTACTGATCCACTTGGAGATCACATGCCTGTGAGCACATTAAAGGCTCTGAAAAGTCCTGCAGTGAAGAAGCAGGTTTGTTCAATCCCAAATCTCCCGAAATCATTTGATCACGGAGCCTGCCGTTTCATGAACAATTCTGGACGTGTTTCATGTAACATGCTTTGGAAAATGCTGCCCTAGAATGTTCTCAATCAGCTGTCACCAAGAGAGGGCAAAGCACCACCCCAGGCTCGAAAGGGTCAGGACTGAGTGCCCTAAGTTTCCTGCAATCGGGCCATACCCCAGAGATGGCAAAGGCTTTGTCGTGTGGACAGAAGCAAGACATCTGACCTCCCAACTGCTGAGAGGGTACACCACGCTAATTCTTGGTGCTTTCTGGAACAGATGATGTGATCACTGTTTAGCACCGTGTGCATAGCTCCATGAAAGGGATGTGAGATCTGGGGCCAGACAGACCTGGGTTCGAATCCCAGGTCTACCATGGTCTCACTGTGTGGCCTCGGGTAAGTCGCTGCACCTCTCTGAGTCAGTTTCCACATTTTAAAATGGAGATAAGAAAGCCTCCTAGGAAGAATTGTTTGAGGTGCAGACAACTACATAGGGGATGCTTGAGAAGGGAGAGTTGCTATTGGTATCCCCCAAAGTTAGTCACTTCTAACCACTGCTCTGCTCCTCCCAGCGGCTGCTGGCATCTCTCTTTGCTTCTCTCAGCTTCTATCTCGCGACCCTGGGCACAGGACCTACGCGGCCTTCAGGGTGATAAGACTTCCAAGGACACCACCGAGAAATATGGCAGATGTAAGATTCTTCAGGTACAGCGAAAATCGAACTGGAAAACCTTGGAAAGAAAT
>NW_011888804.1:6336218-6338281 GCF_000151845.1 Pteropus vampyrus
CCAACACTAACTCCACCGTTCGCTGAGTGCTAAACGTGCCCTATATATCATCTAGTTCATTTCACTTACTTGTAAGTCTTCAAATCCCCTATAATGGTCTGGGCAGGAGCAAGGGCTTAATAAATATTTTTGATTGAAGGGTGTGGTTGGCAATGCTTTGGAGAAATACACAATTGGGGCTCCTTGCTCAAGCATGAATGCTTTTGTGAGCAGGACTTTAAAATGTCTCTCTCAATGAAAAGGAGACAGTAGGCAGCAAGGTAGAGGACGAGCTCTACCCCACATCCAGGCCAGAATTCTAAAGGTGTGAGTTACCGAATGCCCGAAGTCATGTTTCCCCATGTGGGTCCTGCACAATGCTCTGTGCGGGGGCCGGGGGGTGGGAAGTTCCATGCTTTGGAAAATGCTTCTCACTACTGATCCACTTGGAGATCACATGCCTGTGAGCACATTAAAGGCTCTGAAAAGTCCTGCAGTGAAGAAGCAGGTTTGTTCAATCCCAAATCTCCCGAAATCATTTGATCACGGAGCCTGCCGTTTCATGAACAATTCTGGACGTGTTTCATGTAACATGCTTTGGAAAATGCTGCCCTAGAATGTTCTCAATCAGCTGTCACCAAGAGAGGGCAAAGCACCACCCCAGGCTCGAAAGGGTCAGGACTGAGTGCCCTAAGTTTCCTGCAATCGGGCCATACCCCAGAGATGGCAAAGGCTTTGTCGTGTGGACAGAAGCAAGACATCTGACCTCCCAACTGCTGAGAGGGTACACCACGCTAATTCTTGGTGCTTTCTGGAACAGATGATGTGATCACTGTTTAGCACCGTGTGCATAGCTCCATGAAAGGGATGTGAGATCTGGGGCCAGACAGACCTGGGTTCGAATCCCAGGTCTACCATGGTCTCACTGTGTGGCCTCGGGTAAGTCGCTGCACCTCTCTGAGTCAGTTTCCACATTTTAAAATGGAGATAAGAAAGCCTCCTAGGAAGAATTGTTTGAGGTGCAGACAACTACATAGGGGATGCTTGAGAAGGGAGAGTTGCTATTGGTATCCCCCAAAGTTAGTCACTTCTAACCACTGCTCTGCTCCTCCCAGCGGCTGCTGGCATCTCTCTTTGCTTCTCTCAGCTTCTATCTCGCGACCCTGGGCACAGGACCTACGCGGCCTTCAGGGTGATAAGACTTCCAAGGACACCACCGAGAAATATGGCAGATGTAAGATTCTTCAGGTACAGCGAAAATCGAACTGGAAAACCTTGGAAAGAAATTTGTCATCTTATAACTTTCTCACTGTCACACTAAAACCGACGGGTCATCAGTCTCTGAGGAGAATCTTTTATGTGCTTTTCAAAATAGATAAGAAAAAAACAAATTTAAGTAACGTGTACTGTTGGTGGCGGAAACAGGTGTCGGCTCCACGGTGTCCTCGCTGAGCAGCTCTGGGTGAGCAACTCAACCTCTCTGTTTTTCCGATTCCTCACGTGTAAAAATGGAGAGAAAGAGAAGCCCCAAACCTCATAGGAATCGTGATGTAAATCCGTGCAACGCGCAGGCTGGGCGTCGGCGCCCAGTACCGCTCTCCCGCGCGGCATCTCATTCTCGCCCGCGGCGCTCTCGGTTCCTTCGGCTGATGACTCTTCCCCATCCCTGCCCTTTCCCCTGACCCCCTCCCCGGCAGCCTTTTGTCTCTTCCATCAGCACAAAACAACAGAAAAAGAGCCGTGCACGCTCCTCAAGCCTGTTCAAGGAGCGAAGTCAGAGTCAGGGGTTGGCGCTGAGCGGCTCCCCCTGCGCAGGTCCCCTCCCGCGCCCCGCGCCCCGAGATGCACGTTCCCAGGCCGTGCCTGGGTTCCCAGCGGGCCTGACGCGGTGGCCCCGCGGTGGCTGCGCAGCCCTGGGCCCCTGCGGGCCCGGCGCCGCTCTCGCTACCTCGTGCATGCCAATTAGGCCCTAATTTGATTTCTGTTCTATCTATGCGAACCCCATTAAAACCCAATTCTGCTTATTACCAACAGCTTCCTTGCCACACAGCGCTTCTCCCCCGCAATCCCCCTCACTCCACCCA
>NW_011888804.1:6338768-6346139 GCF_000151845.1 Pteropus vampyrus
GCAGGGTGAGGCCAGCGAGGCGCCTGCTGCCCTGCGAAACTTAAGGGCCAGACGAAACTCTCAATAATCAGAGTAAATCATATGTTAATACAGTATTTTCTAGGAACTGAAAAGTAATGCCAAAGAAATCATCGATGAACAAATTATGAAAAGTTTAGCCCGGAGAGGTTGCTGGGGGGTTAGCTCCAATAACCCTCACAAAGCACCCACCATGTGCTTGGCACATAGCAAGAGATCGATTTGTATGTCTGCTATTATTAGTTGCAAGAATGTACTTGAACTTGACTGTCCCTGACATAGCATAAACCCCTCAATAAGCAGAGGTAGTAGGGATTATCTGACATCATTTTCGGGAGGAGCCTGGCACATAGTAGGAGCTCAGTGTACCAGAAGGGCAGAGATTAATTCCAATTTGTTCTCCGCCACAGTCCCCGAAGGCTGCACATAGTGGATCTGCAAAAATATTCACAGAATGAATCAGTGGTTCAGTGATGCCGGACAGTCATTTCCATCTTTGGTTTCTGGAACTATTGGGAACGTTGTCTTCCCGTGGATGCGACATCCTCACCCACATAGTAGTAACAATGCTGATGACAGAGGGTTGCCTCCAGCTTAATCTCCTGTGGAAGGTATTTGTTCAGCTTCACTTTTCACAAAACCCATGGAATGACTCCAGGAGCTCTCGTGTTTGGCCCCTTGGCTTCATAGAGAAAGCTAAAGAAGGAAGATAGAAACTCCTTCTGTGGTCCCTACACCCATTTCCTGACCTATCTGTGGGCCAGAAGGCCTCCCACCACGAAAATGCAATTTATGCTGCAAGAATTATAGACGTGGCTTTTGGAAGTGTGTTAAGGCTATCCCTGTATCAGGGTCGGGGCGGCTGCTTCTCTAATTAACTTAGCTGCCTAGCTCTTGTGGGCAGTTGAATTGACAACCTCAGGTCCATCTGGAACCGCCCCTACCTGGACTCCCAGGTCTGGCCCTGCCTCCTTGCCTGCCGGCTCCAGACCTTTGACTTTTAGCAGGGCGCACATCCAGTGAGGTTCACAGCCTCGTTTTGGCTTTTGATGTTTCTTTGAATTGGCAACTTGCAGGGGTGGACCTGAGCATGCGGTTGCTGGTCTAGGTCCCAGAGCTCTCTGTAGATCCTTATCCATGCCCCTAGAGGAAATGGTGACATCTTCGAGGCTCCTCTCAAGGCATGGAGTGACAAGGGCAGATCAGTCCACCCTCACTCATCTTCCTTGAGCCGAAGGCATGCAATTTCAAGATGACTAACTAGGGTTAAATGGCTGAGACACACAGGTTTGAAGCCAGCCTCTCACTCTCTTGGCATTGAGGTCCAATCAGCGATGATACTCAAAATCTATGACATTCAGGCGGCAGGGACATTACCAGTAGGAACAGATCTGGGCTGTAGCACAGAAGCGGGACCCTGGAGGCCCCCTCTGTTGTATCAAGGGGCCATTATCTTTTTAGTTATCGGGTCCTGGAGAGCTCCATGGGGTCCTGGGAGAGGAGGGGCTGCCATAGCCAAGGTGGCAGGTGGCACTTAGGTCAGCGGGCAGCGGTTTACCAAATGCTGCAGACAGAAGTGTCCCACCATTCTAACAGTGTCCCTGTGTCGGGACGTCCCAGTGAATGTCGGGGCTGCATCTAAGCACGGGGGTGACATTGCTCCCCGCGGGGACAGGGCCGTGTCAAGTAGCCCCTCTTCGGAGCCCTGCACAGGCCTCCCACGGAACACACACACGGTCCACGTTTGCGGGAGAGAGAGGGATTGAGGCGTTCTTAGATATTAATGAACCAGTCTGGGGCTGACGACACCCTTCCCATGAAGGTGCCAGGAGCAACTTGACTGTCCTCTTCTGTCTAATTAGCCTGCTGACTTGTCGGCTGCCTTTCTATAACACCTGGAGTTCGGGGTTGAGGTTTACTGCATTCATTTCAGTGTCTTCCACGAAGAACTCGCCCGTGTCCCTCTGGCAGGACACGAGGGTCTGCACCGATGAATTTTCATCCATGCTACCTGGGTCATCTTGCAGCCAACACCTTTCTTCACTCTCAAAATGATCCCCTTATGGGTACATTTCCTGTGGCCGCTGTAACAAATCACTAGGAACTTGGTGGCTTAAAACAACAGAAACTGATTCTCGGATGCTCTCCCAGTGCTGGAGGCCAGAAGGCCAACATCGAGGTGTCGGCAGACCTGTGCTCCCTTCGCAGGTGCCCAGGGAGAATCCGTCCTCACCTCTTCCGTGCTCTCCCAGTCCGTGATCCTTGGCTTGTGGCTGCCTCGCTCCAGTCTCCGCCTCCACCTTCACATGGATGTCGAATCTCTCTTGGCCTTTCTCTTATAAGGACACGCGTGCCATTGGATTTAAGGATATAGGATGATCTCGAGATCCTGATTGCATCTGCCAAGAACGTATTTCTAAAAAAAAGGTCACATTCGCAGGTTCTGGGGAGTCAGACGTAGACATAACTTGGAGGGGTTTGGGTCACCATTCAAGCCACTGCACGGGGACCTTGTCTCCTTGTTCATCTCGATCACTAGTGCAATGCCAGGCCCCTGGTGGGCCCTCGATGAACATCTGTTGGCTGAATGACAAATCCAGATGGGCCTGGACCTGGGGGCACCACGCTTCCGCTCCAGCCCACTGTGTTCAGACTCCAACAAGGCTGAAGGATCGGGAGCTAGAGGGAGGCGGCACGCTGAAGCCGGGTCCGAGGACCCACAGCCACCCTCGGGCCTGCCACGTACTGGGTGTCTGATCTCAGCTGAGTCACTGCAACCGCCAAGTCCAACAGTCCGGTCTTCTCAGCAGCAAACATGAGTGATAATGACGACCCCACAGGACTGCCATTCAAGTGAAATGATGTAGCACTGGGTCGGCCCACACAGCGAGATAACACATCTGGTGGGAGCGAGTGGGTTATGGGAGAAACTAGTATCCACGACACTGTTATTTCTGTCCAAGAAGCACCTACGGTTGACCAGCTACGGCTACCGCCACCTCTGAGCAGCTCCCAGCAGCTTTTAAAAGAATCAGCTGTCTCTAGAAAGGTCTGGTGGCCCCAGCCAAGTTCACTTGCTGCACCCCATATTAAATATGCAGAATGCACACGGGCACTCAGCAACACACATGGGGTATTCACTTCTAGCTCCAGGAGGGCTTCTGTGAAAAATCAGAGCCTCCCGTTTTAAATCCCTTGGCCTGACAGCAGTGACAATACCTGAAGGAAACATTTGCATCCTCAGCCCCTTCCTCTCAAGGCTCAGATGCAGCCTGACATGGTAGGAAAAGTTTGAATTCTATGGCAGGAGGTCAGGATGCAAGTTTTAGGAACCGCATAGCTTCGTGGCAAGCCTCAGCGTCCTCATCTGAAAAAATGGGGATGATAATAACACCACATTAAGTTATGTAAATGTCTAACCACTAGGCTGTATACCTAAAACTAATATAATACTGAATGTCACCTGTAATTGAATAAATTTTTAATTAAAAAATATCATATTATTAATAATATAACATTACCTACTTTCTTAGAACCAATGGTGTCAGTGAAAAGTTAAATTTTTTAAAATTCTAAAGCACATCTCGAAGATTACATATTTCTTTAGTTACAGCATGGAATGGAGCTTAAGAGTTAGGCCGCCTGAGTTTGAATCCTGACCTTGACCAAGTTCCTTAAAAGCTCTGTGACCTTGACCAAGATCATTGACTTTCTCCGCTTCTGTCTCCTCATTTTGTAACGCATTACTCCTGTTCACTCATAACACATTATAACGGAATAATTTATAGAGTTGTTAACAAGGATTTAAATGAGGTGATTGATTTAAAATAAGCATGCACTAAATTGTCGCTGTTATGCTTATTTTTACTTCCAATCCAACAGAGGGGAAACATTAGTGATATTGAAGGACAGCGAACTCCGAGGTGTCATGGGGTGACTGCACGCAGAGGAAGTTTCTATCACCTGGTAAAAGGGAAACCAGGTGTGTGTGGGGACCAGTGGGTCCCAATTGGGAGTGATTTGCTTTTTCAGAGACGCACAGGCAATGCTGGAGACATTTTCGGTTGGGCGCTATTGGCCAAGGATGCTGCTAAACACCCTAGAATGCACAGGACAGGTGCCACGACAAAGAATTATCAGCCCCAGAGGTCAGTGGTGGCTAGCTAGGTTGAGAACTCTTGGGGTAGACGGATCCCTTATTTCCCGTGTGTACCCAGGATGACACGCAACGGGCACACCTTGTAGCAGGTGTTCCATCTGCAGAAGGAAGCCCCTAGGGCAGGTCCAACACTGTGAGGTGTCAGCACTCGGCTAAGACTCCCCGTGAAGAGACTGACACCTGCAAAGCCTGCCATGCTCCTGATCCTGCTGCCTCAGTGTGCCTCAGTGTGGCTGCACCCCCATCGCTCCTGTATGAAACCCTGGGAACCAGAACCGGAAGATGCCAGAACTTCGGAAGGAATTTCCCTTATCAGTGACTGGCTAACTGGGGAACTAGAAGTTAGAAGGACTCGTTTCTGACGGCCTTGGGAAAATCTGCTCTGGGTAAGAAATCAATTTTTGGACTCCCCAAACGTGAGCCTGCTCCCCAGGGCCCTCTGGAGAAGACTCGGCCAGTGGTGGGGGCCTTCCTTGCAGGGGTACAGGCAGGAGCTGAACGCAAGCCATTGTCCCTGTGACCCGCGAAAGGTCATCTCCAAGAATCCACCCTCCACAAACATGCGTCTGAGCCGCTCGCTCGGTGAAGGTCTGTGCTGCACTGGGGAAGCTCAGGGCACGGGAACCAGCTCCTGGCTGGAGGAAACAGACTCGTGTCTCCAGGCGTCCAGTTTGTAGCTCAGATCTATTCCTCTTTTGGCAGGGGACACTGCTAGTTGGCCGGCTTGGTCTCTAGGATATTTTGTGAGTTCCAGCATCAGCTGATGCATGAGATGTATTTTCTACATGTGTGACGGCCCCCTCTCCCCTGCTGCTCTGCGACCTAAAGGAGTCGGTTTTGGTGGCCGCCGTGCTTTGCCCTTGTCCCTGAGTTTTGGAGATGGCTCCCTGGGTAGCATATGGTTCTGTTTCCTCACCTCTTGAAGAAGCCAGGTGGGATGTGATCTGACACGTGCTGGATGCAGAGCCAGGCGTCCTGGCTCCACTATCAATATGAGACGAGAGTTTGCACACTGTATGTATTCTATTGTAACAAATTCCTACAAACCTGGGGGCTTAAAACAACAGAAATTTATTCTCTCACAGGTCAGGAGGCCAGAAGTCCAACATCGAGGTGTCAGCAGGGCCACGCTCCTGCCCAAAGCTCTAAGAGAGATCCCTTCCTTGCCCCTTCCAGCTTCTGCTGGCTCCAGGTGCTCCTTGGCTTGTGGCGGCATCCCTCCAATCCCTACCTCTGTGGTCACGTGCCTTCTCCTCTTCTGTGTGCGTCTGCTCTCTACGTCTACTTTATCAAGACGCGTGTGATCACATTTAGAACCTGCTTGGGTTATCCAAGATCATTTCTTCATCTCAAGATCCTTCATTTCATCACAGCTGCAAAGACCCTTTTCCCGAGTCAGATCACATTCACCGGTCCCAGGGGTGTGATGGGGCTGTCTTTCGGGGGGCAGTTTTCAGCCTACCACACTCACTTCCCTTCTGGTGTCTTCTGGAAAATGACAGACCGACGAGCCCGAGTTTCCCTCTCGCCAAGAGCGAACAACATCCGGCCTGAATCGCCAAGTTCATGGCAGCAGCCTCTCAAGAGAGCGTCTAACTTTTCCAAAGCACTTTCACATCTGTTATTTTGCTTTGTGCTGCCAACTTCCTGATGAGGCACTGACGGTGGCTAATATGAAACCCATTTAATTGACGAAGAAACCGAGGCCCCTGGAAACTCCCAACTCACTGTCTCCTTGGGTGATTCAGCTTATTAGAGCCAGGAGCAGACCTCTTAGTCTCTCTGGGCCACACATCTTCTCATCGTATAGCTTCTCGCCGCCATGGGCTTTGTTCAGGAAGCCAAGAAAAGTGGACGAGTCAAAGCCTGCCATGCAGATCCAAGCCCACCCAGAATCCTAACTCACACCCATTTTTAAGTACGGCGTTGGAGAGACTTCACTGGAATTCACTGCCGTCCAGGTGGCAGCAGGTTCTCAGTGTCTGGCTGCAGGCACAACGTCGGAGACCCCTTCTTCTGGGAGGATAGCTTCCTAAGCAAAGGGATTTTCTCAAACCTCAGGAACTGAGGGGCTATTAGGGACATTAACAGAATTAGAAAGATCGACTTCACCTCCAGGCAAAAAAATATTTCAATAGTCTTAGGACAGATCAAATTCAGGACTAGGCGTCTGCTGGGGTGGGCAGGTCCTTGTTCTAATCCCACCTGCCAGTGCCTTGCAGATCTGAGCAAAGAAATTCCTTTCTGTCCTAGCCTCAGTTTCCATGAAACACTATGGATTTGGTGGGAGGGAGGGGGCGGTGAAGAACACCCCACCCGCACCTTTTTAATCCAACTCAGAAATAAGGATGAAGAGATAATTACAGCCAAGTGTTTGGAGCCCTTGAGAAGAAAGTTGCAACGTCAACACAAGGTATCATTAACTTTATTACTTGTCAGGAAGAGGTGGGGGAACCAGTTAAGAGTGAGCGCACTGTGTTAAGGTCCCCGGAGGGCGTGGTGGGTGGATGGGCTGGAAATGACCATTATTTATTTATTGCTTTTGTTAAGTGCCTGTAATGTGCTGGGTGCTATGCTGGATGTGTGTGGAACACAGACATATAAACCATCCAGGGTCAACCTTCTGTGGGTGGTGGAAGTTAAAAGCTCTTGCTTCTGCTCTTCCCACAAACGAGAACATCTTCCTCAGGGGCCTAACGTGGTGCCAGAAGTCCCCCCCCCCCAACCCCCTCCATTAACTGTCACTCCTTGGGGGGCATCCTGCAGGAGCTGTGTATCTGAGTTAAGGCATCTTATTACCTAGAAGGAGTAAGGCAAATGCTGGCTCCTGAAGAGCACACATTCATTTAGCTCATTTTGCCCATTCTTGGCCGCTGGTGTAGCAGGGACCTGGGGGTGTCCTGTGTGTCCAGTGGGGAGGGCTTGGCTCTGGGCCGATGGATCGCTGCTGGCCATTCTGGGTCCGTGGGAAGCCAGGGGTCAGCACAACTGGAAGGCGGGAGGGAAGGGTCAATGCAGACAGCCTCCCGCCACCAATAGGCTTACACACTCAGGGCAGGAAACAAGGCACCAACAAGCAAATGTTTAACTAGATCTCAGAGCAAGAAAGCAACTTCAAGGGCCAAGAGCAGTGCCAGCTGCCAGGCGTATAACGCCTTTAACCTTTGGTGAGTCATGGGTCTCTGAGAAACTGG
>NW_011888804.1:6346189-6348740 GCF_000151845.1 Pteropus vampyrus
GGGGTGGGCAGGTCCTTGTTCTAATCCCACCTGCCAGTGCCTTGCAGATCTGAGCAAAGAAATTCCTTTCTGTCCTAGCCTCAGTTTCCATGAAACACTATGGATTTGGTGGGAGGGAGGGGGCGGTGAAGAACACCCCACCCGCACCTTTTTAATCCAACTCAGAAATAAGGATGAAGAGATAATTACAGCCAAGTGTTTGGAGCCCTTGAGAAGAAAGTTGCAACGTCAACACAAGGTATCATTAACTTTATTACTTGTCAGGAAGAGATGGGGGAACCAGTTAAGAGTGAGCGCACTGTGTTAAGGTCCCCGGAGGGCGTGGTGGGTGGATGGGCTGGAAATGACCATTATTTATTTATTGCTTTTGTTAAGTGCCTGTAATGTGCTGGGTGCTATGCTGGATGTGTGTGGAACACAGACATATAAACCATCCAGGGTCAACCTTCTGTGGGTGGTGGAAGTTAAAAGCTCTTGCTTCTGCTCTTCCCACAAACGAGAACATCTTCCTCAGGGGCCTAACGTGGTGCCAGAAGTCCCCCCCCCCCAACCCCCTCCATTAACTGTCACTCCTTGGGGGGCATCCTGCAGGAGCTGTGTATCTGAGTTAAGGCATCTTATTACCTAGAAGGAGTAAGGCAAATGCTGGCTCCTGAAGAGCACACATTCATTTAGCTCATTTTGCCCATTCTTGGCCGCTGGTGTAGCAGGGACCTGGGGGTGTCCTGTGTGTCCAGTGGGGAGGGCTTGGCTCTGGGCCGATGGATCGCTGCTGGCCATTCTGGGTCCGTGGGAAGCCAGGGGTCAGCACAACTGGAAGGCGGGAGGGAAGGGTCAATGCAGACAGCCTCCCGCCACCAATAGGCTTACACACTCAGGGCAGGAAACAAGGCACCAACAAGCAAATGTTTAACTAGATCTCAGAGCAAGAAAGCAACTTCAAGGGCCAAGAGCAGTGCCAGCTGCCAGGCGTATAACGCCTTTAACCTTTGGTGAGTCATGGGTCTCTGAGAAACTGGGAAGAGGGATTTGGATTTTTTTTTTTTTCATTTAAAAAATGCACTTACCGACGTATGCAGGAACACACATACCACACACACTTTGTATGTAATTTCAGGGGATCCGCTGATCCATGAAGCCCATCCTAGGACCCCAGTTAGGGATCCTTCTTCACCAAGTTCGAAGATTGTGCTTTCACTTCTTAGTTTGAAAGTTCTCAACAACCCTGGGAGGGAGGAGCGGCCTTAAGCTCTTCCTCACACGGTGAAACTGAGACGCAGGGGGAGGTTGCAACCCACCAGGGTCATGCAGCTGTGAGTGTCCGCACTGGGACCCAGACTCTCCCCACCCCCCCACACACGTGCGCACGCGCGCACACACACACACACACACACACACACACACACACACCACCACCACCACTGCATAATTCCGGTGGCACCATTTCATTGAATTCCATTTACAGAGAATACCATTTACAGCGAGGAAGCTGCCCCCTGGGAGCCAGGTGGCGCAGGCCCTGGCAGACCCAAGCTTGGGTCTTCTGATAACCATTTCTTTAGAGATCATTTTATAGGCATATATGCGAAAGGACTGACCGAGTGAGACAGCTAATGAGACCTGGAGGACTTCAGATAGGGGTGTAATTGCCAAAGACTTTGATGCCTGAGCTTCCAAATGGAAGACTATTTCTAAGTCATCCATCCACCCGACAAATTCATGCGCGGAACACCTCCCGTGTACATTTCAGACCCCACCCCCACCCCCTTGAGCGAAGTCCAAACTCTTTAAGACGGCCTCTGTGCCTTCGCCTAATCTCTTGCCACTTTCTTCCTTATTCATTACGCTCCAGCAACCCCGACCTTCTGTCGATTCCTAGCTCTTGCCAAGCTTTCTCCACCCCAGGGCCTTTGCACTTGATGCTCCTGCTGCCTTGGAATAGTCTCTGCCCTGTCTCTCTTCCCGTGGCTGGTTCAGTCACACCCTTTAGGTCTCAGCTTGAATGTCGCTTTTTCAGAGAGATTTTCTTCAACTTTATCTAAGAATATCCCTCCGCTATTCTCCAGCCATCTGTTTCTTCCCTCTTAGCGCTTATAACAATCTGTAACCGTTTTATGTCTTTATCTGCTTATATACTTGGCATCTATCTCTCCGCTGACCATGTAAAGCTCCATGAAGGTGGAGCTGTGCTGTCTTGTGGGCCATTAGAGCCCCAGCCCCTAGCACATAATAAGGGCTCAATTGTCGAAGGATGAATGGCTGAAAAATATGTTTGGAAGCAGAAGTATTCCTCCGCCACCACTCCGCCCTACTTAGTTCAGTAATATAGTCAACACTTGGCTCCAGAGTACGACGCTGTCCTAATGGTGAGCTGGTGGGAGCTTGAGTCTCTAAGACAGCAAGCAGCAGCCTCTGGGGCCGTCCAAGAAACCAGTTGAAACGATACAGGTCCTATGACTCCAGCTTTGGGAAGCAAGAATAAATGCAGTGTACAGGGAGGGCCATGATGCTCCTCATGATGAGATAGTTGATACTGACTTAAAAAAAAAAA
>NW_011888804.1:6348790-6363373 GCF_000151845.1 Pteropus vampyrus
ATCCATCCACCCGACAAATTCATGCGCGGAACACCTCCCGTGTACATTTCAGACCCCACCCCCACCCCCTTGAGCGAAGTCCAAACTCTTTAAGACGGCCTCTGTGCCTTCGCCTAATCTCTTGCCACTTTCTTCCTTATTCATTACGCTCCAGCAACCCCGACCTTCTGTCGATTCCTAGCTCTTGCCAAGCTTTCTCCACCCCAGGGCCTTTGCACTTGATGCTCCTGCTGCCTTGGAATAGTCTCTGCCCTGTCTCTCTTCCCGTGGCTGGTTCAGTCACACCCTTTAGGTCTCAGCTTGAATGTCGCTTTTTCAGAGAGATTTTCTTCAACTTTATCTAAGAATATCCCTCCGCTATTCTCCAGCCATCTGTTTCTTCCCTCTTAGCGCTTATAACAATCTGTAACCGTTTTATGTCTTTATCTGCTTATATACTTGGCATCTATCTCTCCGCTGACCATGTAAAGCTCCATGAAGGTGGAGCTGTGCTGTCTTGTGGGCCATTAGAGCCCCAGCCCCTAGCACATAATAAGGGCTCAATTGTCGAAGGATGAATGGCTGAAAAATATGTTTGGAAGCAGAAGTATTCCTCCGCCACCACTCCGCCCTACTTAGTTCAGTAATATAGTCAACACTTGGCTCCAGAGTACGACGCTGTCCTAATGGTGAGCTGGTGGGAGCTTGAGTCTCTAAGACAGCAAGCAGCAGCCTCTGGGGCCGTCCAAGAAACCAGTTGAAACGATACAGGTCCTATGACTCCAGCTTTGGGAAGCAAGAATAAATGCAGTGTACAGGGAGGGCCATGATGCTCCTCATGATGAGATAGTTGATACTGACTTAAAAAAAAAAAAAACGTCCTGCCAACCAGATCCATCACGACCGGAAACCACCCTATGGACAGTTTTACGACACAGGCTGAAGCACAGGAAATGGGCTGCACAGGAGTGTCAGGGGACTTTTAGAAGTTGTATTGCTTTCTTAGGAAAATGCTGCTGGTTCCTGCGACTGCAGTTTAATTAAATTCAGTTGGCTGGATACCTTCAAAGGCTGTTCCAGGTCCCCGCCAGCCCTCGCAGACACAGGCATCCTCCGAGCAAATGTGTGAGCGGGAGCGCGCTGGTGAAGCAGTCCCTGGCGACAAAAGGCAGGACTTCTCCACTCACAGATCCTACCTAACCCCTGGGTGCGCGCAGGGGCGGTGGTGCGGGGTATCCGAGCTAGCGAGAGACACCAAAAGGGGCAGGTACACGCCAGTCCATTGATGTCAAGGCCCTGAGCTCCAATGCAGACCCTCCCAGGGTGACCCACCTGCACCCGTGGGGTGGAGCGTGCGGAGCAGGTTTCTCAGAGTTGATCTCCCAGAGGAGAGAGGTTTGGGGGTCACGGGGGCTGCTGTCGGATTGAACTGACCTTTGCCACACTTTATGATAAACCCTGGATTACCTAGGCGCATGCGCACTTTTCATCTCATTGGATTGCGTTGCTAATATCGAGAAAAGGGTTTTTTAAAGCCCGTCTTCCAGATGAGAGGCACAGAAAAGTCATCATCACCGGCCCAGGATCACGCAGCTGGTAAGTGGCTAGAGGTGTAAACTGAGATGATCGAGCTCATGCCTTTGGCCTTATTTGTTGATGACCTATCACTATTGCTTATTAGGCACTGCTACGGGTAGAAGATTAAAAAACAAAACAAAACAAAACAAAACAAAACAAATAAAATGCAATCCTTGCCCAGAGAGAGTTTACTCGCTCTTTTACACTTGAGGTTGCATCTTACGTATTCATGAGTGTGTTTGTCTCATTCCTCTGTTAGGCTGCAAACTTTTCAAGAGCAGAAGCCTCACCTGGGCTTCCCAGGCAGGGTCATGGACCCCTCGGGCAGGCTGGTGAAGACTTCGGACTCCTTTACAGAACCGTGCATTGCTTTTCGATGCGTAAAATAAAGCACACAAGATTGCCAAGGAAACCGATTATACTGTAATACAGACATCAGAATACGGAAATAGAAATACGCGTGCTTCTTTATTACGCCTTGAGTAACAAGATCTAGCCACTGGTCTATTTAATCCTGTAATTTCCAAGTTGCGAGGATCACACACAATATTTTGATACAACTGCAATAACTGTTAGTGACACTAAAATCACAGGAACTGCTGATACGACAGCGGTTTGTCACCTGCATTCTTAATGGAAGAAAATGCTGCCTTTCTAGTAGAGACGAGTGAAAGTTAAGATTTTTTTTTTTCCCCAGCTAAACTCATGGACCCCTGAATTCTACCTATGCACCTGCAAGGGGTCTGAGGACACCAGCTTTAGGACCCTTATTAATCAAGTGGCATTTCCCCACAGCGTGTCCAAAGCACCCAGGGCTACTGAGGGCCTCACAGCCTGGGGGGAAGGGTGCTGTCCTATCTTGTTCTCTGATTGAACGAATGACTGTTCGGTTTTTCCATGTCATCAGGGAGAGCACAGTGATGACACGTGGAGATCGAGCAATAAACAAAGGCAGGAGGGCAGAGTGGTCAAGAGAACGGCCCTAGCGGGGGCGGGGGGGGGAAGGTCACGGGAAATCAGATTCACACTCGCATGCCCCCCACCCCATCCATTAGCTGTGTATCCTTGGGTGGTCAGTAATGGATTAGGACTCAACTCTCTCACCTGTACGATGGGGCTAACGGATTAGGACTCAACTCTCTCACCTGTACGATGGGGCTCACGGATTAGGACTCAACTCTCT
Organism: Pteropus vampyrus; assembly: GCF_000151845.1. Classification (NCBI taxonomy): domain Eukaryota; kingdom Metazoa; phylum Chordata; class Mammalia; order Chiroptera; family Pteropodidae; genus Pteropus; species Pteropus vampyrus. Next base: position 6,351,531 of record NW_011888804.1, read on the forward strand.
CACCTGTACGATGGGGCTAACGAGGCCACCCTGGCAGGTCTCTGTGAAAACCCAGGGAGATCAGGGGTGGGAGGTGCCGGTAGGGTGCTAGCACATGGAGAGCACTCACTAAAAGACAGCTGTTGGAGTGCCACCTTTCACCTTCATTGTTCTCTAGGGCCTCTCTCCAAAGCGGGGGGGAGTATGGCAGAGGCCATTCCAATCGGACATTCCAGATCGCTGCCTGTCCATCTCGCTGAGGATCTCACTCCAGGAAGCGGCTGTTGACAGAGAGCCTCCCCATGGGAGTTTCAGAAAGCTTCTCTCTCTCTCCTCCCCGCCACCTGGCCCAGCCCAAGCTGATGACTTTGGGGAGTGCTCCCTCAGCCAATGACGAGCTAGCTTCCCTTCCCTTCCTTTATTTTCCCTTCCCTTCCCTTCTCTTTCCTTTTCTTTCTTCTTTCTTTTCTTTTTTTAATTGTCCGCTGAAGCCAAGTTGCTGAGTGAATCGTTAAGGGAGCGAATTCCAAGAGCGTGAGCTTCTCTTGTTTCCCAGGACAGGTTTGGGCCAAGACAAATCCTGGTGATGCCAACAGCAGTTGCTCAAACAGTGGAGCTCAGAGCTGGCTTCTCGGCCTGGCTGGCGGGGCTCTGTTTGAACTTTCTCCTCTCTCTTTCTACCTGGTGATTAAAAGAACCACATGGAACTTTCTCCTTATGCCTGTTTTCCCTTCCTTCCCCACGCACCCCCTGGAAAACTCTGCAGAGTCCCTTAGTGTTTCTCAAAGAACCCGGAGCTGTGGCCTCCGGATTTATGTTCACTTGGCAACACGAGGTTGCAATGGCCCAAGAAGCCTGAATAACTGGAAAAGGGAAATAGAGAAGGGCGGGGCTGGTGGGAGGGTTTGCTGTGGCTTAATGCTTGGCCATCGCCCGATCCAGCCAAAGCCAGGGACCCCTGTGTGCTGAAGGAACATCAACCGAAGGGGCTGTAGTTTGAAAAAGAAGTCAAAGTTGTTCAAAGAAACTAACAGCATCCGTCTTTTCTGGGTGCCTGATGACTCTCTGGCTTTTCTCTTTCCACAGATCCCTCCTCTTGTCCATTTTGGGTTTCATATTGTGACTTGTGGGGAGATCGTGGAAATTTTAATCCCCCAATTTGGCCCATTGTAGGGGCTCCCTAAATGTTGGGTGAATTAAAAACTTTTTATAAAGGAAGTTAGAAGTCGACTTTTTTTGGTTTGGTTCTGTTATGTGTCTTGTCCGGGCTTGCAGAATGAGATCATAGCTCTACAAAAGTATGGCTTTCATCCCCCATATAAGGTTGTATCCGTCCCAAGTTAGATCTTCACAAATTTGAGGGCAGGAACTACTCTTCTGTCCTCCTCTCCCTCCCTCTTTCACTGCCACAGATATTTATTAGGCACCTACTATGTGCCATCATGATCTCCCCTCCACCCCCACTCTAACACTTAGCGTGTCTGTCTCCTAATGGGTACTTTGTAAGTGTTGGATGGAGGAATGGATGGATAGATGGATGAAAAGATGGGGTTTGAGGTAGAACTCCAGGAAGTACACCAGGCTCTCCAGTCCTCTTGGAAGGTTGTACATGTACATGTGGTCAACAGCTCAGAACTAGGATCCGGCAGCAGAGGTGTGAGCTGGGACTGGAGCTAGGAATAAGGACCTCTGGTCGCCAGTCCCAACTGGGCCACCATCTTGCTGTGTGTCTAGGAACGATCTGTTTAACTCTTTAAGCTGCCTATCAGATGAAAGCGGTCTCGGGACTTCTTTAGAGTCTTGTGATTCTCTAAAATCCTTTGCCCCCAAAGTCAGTGAAATGAGATCTTTCTCTACGAGAATTATGAGACCATTAGATTCACTCTCAGCTCGTTCACTTCTTGGACTATCTCTTCTTGGTCTGACTTGGAACTGCCTGTGTGTTTTCTTTTTCAAGAATCTTCAGTGGCTCCCAATTGCCTGTCACATCCAGCATACTTCTTTCCCTTTGACTTTCAAAAGATACACAGTCTGTCCATAAACCCCCAAATCCAATGTTTCTCAGCCCTCAGCATCTGGAACCTCCCACTCCAGTCAGGCTGCCTTCCTCCCTGACCCTGATTTGCCCCCAGGCCTTTGTTTATATGCCCTTCCTGTTTCATTTTTGACTCCTAAATCTTAGGGATTTCATAAAATTTCTGCAAGAGTCCTGCAAATGTAAGTTGGTTTTAAATAGATCATTCCAAAACAAGAACTTAAATACAGGAAAGAAAAAAAATTACCTGTATTTCCACACTCCAAGACATTCTCTGGGAACATCTTGGTTTATATCCTTCCAGTCTTTTTTATTTTAAAATCTGAGCAGAGTTTTAGGGGATGAACCACATTATTTACTCATCGATTAGCTCCGGAGGTTGTTTGTCATCTGTTACCAGAGTCTACATGTTGCGAGGAACTCTCAGCCACTGAGTCTTTTTCCGCGTCTTTAATTATTTAATTATTAATTATTCCCTGGGCTAAATTCCTAACGGTAGAATCACCGGGATTAAAGGCTTTTTGATGATGGGGGGTAGGGGGTGGGATGTGTGGTGGAGGAAGAGAAACCATGTCGAGATCCAAATCCTTCTGTGGATCCAAGGAACATGTTGAGTGACAAAATGACGATCCCCATCCTCTTTGGGAATCGGCCAGTTTAGCAGGCGTCTGGGCACCCTTGCCGTCCTATCTACTGATGGTCTGGCCTGATACCAGGCTTCTGAGACCTCTAGGAGGATCTCTAAAGGCTAATATGCTAAATGAAAAAAAAAACCCACCAGTGTGTCTTTAGCTGGGACTGAGGATTCTGGAGCGAAATCTCTCCTGAGGCCCCCACCGCATTTCCCCTGACCCTCTCTACTCAGTTGATGGAACTGTGCACTTGGACATGTGTGATTAACTGTGGTATTAAGAAAATATGTATGACACAATGTTTTTTAGCTTTTTCCAGAGATATTTATATCACACAAATGGCATGTTGGGTTTTTTTCCCCCTCTCAACCACTAAGAATGAATAAATCAATTGTCCAAATCAAGCTAATGGAGAGGGCATGGGCTAGAAAGATAGGAGGAAGGGGGCTCCTTGCCTGAGCCTGCTGCTCCCTTTTTAGGGGGGTCCTGGCCGAGTCGCCTCCCATCTCTGGGCCCCCGTTTCCCTGTCTTCGAGATGGGCATGGTGATATCTGTCCACTAACGACTTCGCGAGGATAAAGATCGAAGCATTTGGAATTCCTTGGAACAAAGTAGCTGCATGAATTTTTAATCTTCCATTTTCAGCTCTTTGGAGCTGCGTGTAGGAGCAGAGCTGTAAACACAGAGAACACAACACTACATTCTAGTTTATAAGGTTTTCGTCTCACACCATCCCACAGATCTGACCTTAAGAACGACTCAGAATGGGAAGGGGGAGGGACGCAGGTTGTTGTGGTCTCTGTTATTACATAAAAAGTAATGGTTTGGCAAACACGGGGAGATCACCCCGCCACACTGGGGTCATGTTTACACCAAGCAAATATATTTCAAGTTCCTAAACCTTTAGCAGCACCGCAGGGCAGAATCGACATAATTCCCACTCAAGACTCAGAATCCTGTGCCAGAATCACCACAGCTCCGAAGACAGACATTAGCGAGTATTAATCTGCGACCAGAATCCCACCAGCCTCCACATTCCTTATGGGCAAAGCAGGTTTTTCAGTTCCTAATTTATTGGGGTCTGCTAACTTCACGAATCAGGAAATTCATGAAGACGTAGGACGCAGACTTGGATCTCCTTCATTGTTTATCCATCCTTCACCAAATATTTATTGAGCACCTAGAATTTATATGGGACTGTGCCCTGTGCAGAGGATACGATCGACAGCAAAAGCAGAATTGTTCCTGCCTGTGGGAGGTTGTAGTCAAGTCAAGAAGATGGACATTAATCAATAATCAAATAAGGAAACGTGAATTTACAACTGAGTTGGGAGCTATGAAAGGAAGGCCATCGGACAAAGATGGATCGTCACAGGGGGATCTGATCTAGCTTAGGAGATGAGGAAAGGGTGAAGTCACTGTACATGTAAAGGCCCCTTTTGAAAGAAAGAGGTATATTTGAGGATGTGAAAGTCTGGAGTAGTAAACGTGAGGGAAAGAGAACTAAAAAACGAAGCTAGATAGACCCACCGGGATGGCCATAAAAAATGGAAAATAACAAGTGTTGGCAAGGATGTGGAGAAATTGGAATCTTTCTGCTCTGTTAGTGAGAATGTAAAATGGTGCAATCGCTGTGGAAAACAGTTTGGCAGGTCCTCAACAAGTTAAACATAGAATTACCACGTGACCCAGCAATTCCACTCCTAAGTATATACCAAAAGAATTGAAAACAGATGTTCAAACAAAAGCTTGTACACGCATGTTCACAGAGGCACTAGTTACAATAGCCAAGAGCTAAAAACGACCTAAATGTTCATCGACGAATAAGCAAAAGTCGGTATATCCATACAATGGAATATCATTCGACTATAAAAAGGAATAAAATACTGACACGTGCTACAACATGGATGACCCCTGACAACGTTATGCTAAGTAAAAGAAGTCACCAAAGACTGCATGTCGCAGCATCCTATTTATGTGAAATATCCAGAATAGGCAAATTCACAGAGACAGAAAGTAGATTGGTGGTTTTCAGGGGGAGCGGGGAGGGCAGAATAGGAAGTGACCCCTAATGGGTAAGGGGTTTGTTTGGGGAGATGAAAAAGTTCTGGACTAGATAGTAGTGATGCTTGCACAACAGTGCAAATCTACACATTAAAACCATTAAAGTGGTACATTTTGTGTTATGTGTATTTTACTATAAAAATAATAATTACGATAGTAATTTTTTAAAAGATGGACGGACCTAGGGAGGCAGGCCAGGCCAGCTGGTGAAAGGTCTGGACAGTGTTTTCATGCTGAGAACAAATAAACAGATCATCTGGGCTACTGGTAGGGAATGGACAGGAGCGAGCACCTGTGTTAGGGGGTGGCCAGCAAGGAGGTGGGAGCCGTGATCCAGGAGCGAGGTGAAGTTTGGACTAGGAGGCACAGTAGTGGCGGTGAGAAGTGGGCAGGTTCCAGCAATATGCAGCAGGTAAAAGAGATCCTGGTGAGGGACTGGCCACACCATCGTTCCAAAGCGACCCAGTTCGCCTCCCTCATAGACATTTGTGCACTTGTCGTTTATGGGGCTTGGAGGCAGAAAGTGTGTGTCTTCATAGGGTGTGGGAAAGCATACTGGAAGACTCTTGGGTTCAATATTTTTTCATTCTTTTGGCTGCCAGACCTTGTGGAAGTAACTTCATTTCTTCGAGCCTCAGTTTCTTCCCCTGTAAAAGCGGAACCCTAAGACCTACTTCATAGGTTTTGCGTGGAGATGGGAAGAAATCAGAGTATCAGGACAACAGCACCTGTCCTAGCTATCTCCAGGGATTCTTGAGAAACAAACCCAAACGACTTGTTAATCTTTTAAAGACAACACGCATCACCCAGGGAGGCAGCCCATGCTGCTAGGGCTGAGGTCGCAGCTTTTAGAAGGCGGGCCCCTTGAACAGATTCTCCAAAAGCCGTGACTTTACAATAATCTCGAAGGTAACAGATTACAGTTGTTCAGGCTGTGGTGAAAAGGCAGAGGACTCCAGGAAGCAGTGTGAGATGAGACGCAAAGTCGCAAAGTCGCCTGTAAACGTTACTGTCCTAGAGTCTTTCTTCCGTACTTGCCCCGCCCCCTCCAGCACGGGCCCCGCCCCCGGATAAGCCCCACCCAGGCCTCGCCCCCGATGTTAGCGCGGGCCACGCCCCCTCAACGCCCCGCTTCCGGGGTCCGAGGCTCCCATCTGCGCTAAGCATTTGGTACCCTGGAGGTTTGAGAGGCCATTTGATGGGTGGGGATGGGAGGGCTGGAAATTGGCAAGGTGAGAACTGGGGAGACTAGTCTGAGTCGAATCTTTCCCTGTCCCAGCTCTTCACCCACCCCCTTGTTGAGGGCCTTTTGCGTAATGTAAGTACTTATTTAATGCATGCGCTGGCTGGAGAGCTCTTCATTTCTTTCTGCCCTTCACATGCCAATGTGCCTCGTGTCTGTCTCGGTTGAAGCGCCTGGAGAGGAGGGTGCTTCCCAACAGCTCCAGTTCGACCCCCAGCCCCGGGCCAAGGGCAGAGAGAGTGGGGCGGGGACTGGAGGGGGAGCGAGAGCACCGTATGACAGGCTTCTGGAACCAGATCCGATGCCAACTTGGATTCTGTCCGTTTCTCCAATAAAAGGAACTTTTCGCCTTTTTTTTTTTTTTTTGAACACCCTTTAATTTTTTTTTTAAATTTATTTAAAGAGACTGGTTCCTATCCATCTGATTAGAGGCATCACAGGGCAAAAGAGATGCTGAGTCCTGCACGCGCGCGCACACACACCCTCTCTCTTTCCTCCCGAGGTTTTCCCGAATGTGTCTACTCGGGTTACAACTAGACGCAGCCCCTCCCCCACATCGCCGTTCCCCTTCCTCCCCTCAACCTCGGGAGGAGCATTCTCTGTGCCTTCCCAAGTCCCCCAGGGGGACCTCCTCTGTTCGAGTGGGGTGGGGGGAAGGGTCATATAACGAAGACCAGAGAGAACAAATTAGATAATCAAAAGAATTATAGTAATTGCTTTCACTTTCCCCGAGCCCGCTCTGCGGATTCTCTCCCCCCGCCCCTTCCCAGGCTTTCAGTCTGTCGGGAATACTCGGTCTTTCCGACCCCCTCCCCTCCCCCAGGCGACTCCTCTCCTCTCCACTCGCTTCGGCGTTCCCTCTCTTCCTCCGTTTTCTGGTGTGCTGGAACGTTCAGCAGAATATGATGAATGATCACCTGTCACGGCTTGTTTATTATAATGCAGGCAATCAATTACACATCCCCAACGTTGGCCGGCCCGCAGGAAATTTATATGCTCAGCACAAACCAATGTGAAAATGGAATCTCATTTGCCAAATGTCTTTCTCCCGGTACAGCACGATGATTACAGTCTGTGTTTGTTTCAACAGTCGTGTACAACTGACAGTGCCATCATTTACTGCCTGGCTCAGGTCACGTTACTCTAAGACTTTATTTATTGTGTTACGATGGCCAGCACAGGAAAAGGACAAGAGTGTTTGTTAGGGATGCCACCTTATTAAAAACTGGACGGGCTGAGCCGCGTTCCTGGGCGGCGCTGCAGCCTCAGCCCCTGGGCCCCTTTCTCCCAGGCCGCCTCCCCCAGCATCCCGCTGCCAGGCCTCCTAGGCCCCTCCAGAGGCAGCTCTGGGTATAAGAAGCTCCACAGGTCCCCGAATGGAATGGACAGAGTTAGAATTCTGTTACTAACTGGTTCTGCTACTATCTAGTTTTGTGTGCCCAGGGATTCAATCACCTCATGGGGGAAAGCGGGAGTTTTACTACCCCCCTTGCAGGTATATTGTGATGTCTGGGATATCGGAGGTGTTGATAAATGTTAGTTCTGGTGACCTGAGGTTACGCTCAGGCTGGACTTGAGACTCGCGCATTTGGAGGCGGAAAGAGGGTCATCGGTGTCCGCCCAGCGTTACAATCTCCCCAACCTCCGCCTCCTGAGACTCCACTGTCTCAAGATCTTCTGTTTCCCTTCCGGGTGGAATTTTGCATTTTCGTTTCCTTTTACTGACACACAGCGTGACTTTGGGAAAATAAAATGGCCACCTCGCTCTGCTTCGGTGGCTGTCATTCTAAAAATAGGCGTAGCAATCCTGGCCTTTCTAGCTGTGTGTGACCTCAGTCAGGCCAGTCCCTTCACCTCTCTGAGCCTTGGATCCCTCCCATGGGAAGGGAAGAGAATAATCCCTAAACTATTGCCCCAGTCCTGCCGGCAGGATCTGCGGGTGTAAAAAGTGCCACAAAGGTGCAATTGTCACCGCTCTCTGACCTCTTTCTGTCACTTCTGGCAGGCCCTCGGGGTTTGGCTGCATAAGGTTTGACCCAAATTTGTAGCCCCATGGCATGTGGCATAAAGTAGGAGGTCAATTAATGGGCAGGCAGATGGATTCTCATATATGTACTTGACTGTCCTTTATTATTTCATATATTTCTTTATTATTTCGTATATTTCTTTATTATTTGATGGGAGTATTTGTTTTTGGCTGTCTGCCCTGCTGATATAGAAACTCTAGGAGGAAAGGTCCCAGGCTGATTTGGGTCACCTCTATATACAGCCTGTATTTGGCACATCCTAAAAAACAATCAGTGAATATTTGTGTCTTTAATGGATGAATGAATGAATGGCTCTATGAATAAACGCCCTACTAGGGCAATCTCTGACACGCAGAGGGTAAACCCTGGTGAAAGGAGGTTTATGGTAGCTTCGCCATTCCTTATCTTCACAGAATCGGGCTATTTCACATGGGCCCAGCCTTCGTTTGGGTGCATATATGAGAACTCAGACAGTGCTAACTGGTGACAGGTCACAGACATGTCTGCCTGGCTTCCCCTACTCACCCCTCAGACCTACAGCCCTGAATAAACTCCCAGGCACTCTCGCATCCCACGTTGCCTTCAAATCTCTGTGTCTCCCATGGGCTCCTTGTGGACAGGTAGCTCCACCTTATTCATATTTGAGTCCCCAAAATGCCCAGAGTCGTGCCTGCCTAAAACAGATGTTTTCAAGCAATCAATAAAGATGATCTTTTCCAAACACGGGTATATGGAATACAACTTAGAATCCACTAAAACAGGCAGGGTCAAGAAAAAAAAAAATGATCCGAGTTCATATTTTAAAAAGCAAAAAATTAACAGCTGCATCATATATTTTGATCGAGTGCTTCGGATTTGGAAAGGATTTCTTTCTATAAATATAATTAGGAGTCGCCATGGTTATAATAACAACCAGGGAGACGGCACAGAGCCGTGCCTCCCCAGCAGAGAGGGCTGGGTAAAGTGGGTGTCCCCTCCACTCACTTGCTTGACTAGTTGACTAACAGACCTTATTCCCCAGCCGAGCGGTTCATATCCTGCCAACTCCAGCTTCCCAACGTGGAGGGGAAGTGAGAGCAAGTGCTATGGGATCCTGGGGGAAAAGCAGCCTGTGTTTGCTGCTGCTTTGACAGTTGAGGATCCGAGAGGGGCTGGCAAACAATGGGAAATGAAACATTTGAGTGGTTGCAAAAAGTTCCGTGGGAAATCCCCCCTGGTGGTATTTATGTGCAAAGGCTGTGACAAGGGGGAGCTGGGGGCTTTCAATTTCAAGGGTTCCTGAGCAGACCACACTCCCGTCCTAAGACGGCAGTCCCCAGGAACACTTCCCCTCAGGGCCACAAAAGGCCAGTGTGGCTGTCCAAGGAAGACGTGGCCATGCACATGAAGTTGAGCCGCAACGGCTCGTCGGGCCTCGGAACCTTCTGGTCTAAAGCAAATCTCTCAACTATTCCCCTAGATTCTCCCAGGCCCCAAGAGCCTAGGGGCTTACATGACTGAGGGGGTTTCCCTCCCGCTCAGCCCCGCCTGCAGGATTGTGGGAACCTCACCCTGCAGACATCCCCTCCCATTTAATTGAAAAATCCAAAACTAAGGCCCCCTTGCACTCCCCACGACACTTTCCTGTTACTACGGGGCCTCTTCCTGCTTTCTCCATTCCCAGTTGTAAGGAGCATTTATGTATTTGTCTGTTGCTCCCCCGCCTTCATTTAGATAAATGAGGACTTTATTAACCAACTCTGTTGTGCTTTCCTTAGAATGAATAAATATTCGAAATACTGAACCACTCTTGCTAATGTCTTGTTGCCACTGTGATAGAATATATGTGTTTATAGATCCACTTAAGGTAAGGTTTATAGATTTTCAGAGACACTTAGCATATGAGAAGACTGAAACTTAAAGGGGTTAAATAACGTGCCCTTGTGTATTAGTCATGAGGTTTCGGTTGCAAAGTGACAGACTCCTAACTTAAACGGACTTAAGGCAGATCAGAAATGTAGTGGGGTATTTAAATGAGAAGCAGGGCTGATTAGCTTCAGGCATGGCTGGATCCAGGCCCTCAATGAACTCTTCAGGAATTTGCCTCTTTCCATCTCTTTGGCTTTGCTTTCCCTGTATTGGTTTTATTTTTAAATGGGCTCTCTCTATCTGTTTTCCTGATGTTTCCACATCTTCCCAGAGTCAAATCTCTCCTCTGTAAAAGTCCCGGGGTTAGGTCTGATAGGTTCAGCTGCCCATTGCCGCACCAATGACGACGACGAGGGGAGGGAACGATCTCGTTGGTCAGGCCCCAGTCACGTGCTTACTGCCCAAGCCTAGCCAAATCACATGGACCAAGTGAGAGTGAGTAGTCCCCTCTTCTGCTCTTTCCAGAGAAGCAGGAACAGATGCTGGGCAGGCAGAAAGACCTGATATCCTATACTCCCATGTCACACTGCCAGTCCAGGGCGGGCAGGCCTGCACGCAGATCTACCCTCCACCTTCTCCATGCTGCTGGAGACCACCTCGGGGACCCCTCATGCTCCGGCCCACCTGGGACTCTAACCCCACCCTTGCCCCATGAATTCATTCAAAATGCCCCATGTGCATTTTGGGAGCTGCTGGAGGGAGGAAGACAGTGGAGGAGAGAAAGAAGGACAGGTGACAGAAGCTGTGGCTATAGGAACCCCCGCTCCGATTTTGACCAGGCAGCAATTCCTGTGTGTTTGTATATTCACTTCCCCTATACACTTTCATTTAAAGCAAACCGCTCCTCATATATTTAAAGCTCGAAAATCTGCAGTCCTTGCCCTCTCACCCATTCACAAATGAAGAACAATAGCTCAGAAAGACACAGGAACTCGACCAAGGCCGTGCACGCAACATGGTGCAGAGAGAGTCTGAGAAATCATGCCTCTGGACGCCTGTGTCCTGCCCTTCCCACTTGCAGCCTTGCAAGTGGGTCAGAGACCCGTGGGCAAAGCCCACCAGACACAGGCCTGCCTTACATCCCTGACTTATCAGCCAAGGATGCAGATCTTAACGCGAATGGAGCAGCTTCCCGGAGCAGAACAGAAAGAGGAAACATTTGTGCAGCTTTTTCGTTTTTTTGAGTCTTGGGGTTCCCTGCACCTGAGCAGGCAGCTGCTGGGACTCTCTGTAGGTAGGATCCTGCCAGAATGCAGAAAAACAGCCGGATTCCTGCGACTCCCTCCTTGTACTCGGAACTGACATCACCATTCCAGAAGAACTTACATGCGTAAGCCATGTGCTCCTCTTCAGGATGTTTACAAACAACTGTTCCGCTCTGTCCTCCCCTGTCTGCAAAGCTTTCTGCAGCACCGGTCACTGCCAATCATCACAGCGAAACTTTCTGAGCACTTAACCAATGTTTCCGGAACTGAGTGCTGAGCGCTTGAAAGATTTTGTTCCACCGGATCCTCCCAATCACCCCATACGGTAGGTATTATGATTATCCTCGTGTTACAGGTGAGGCGATGAAGGTGCAGAGAGATGAGGCCATTTCTCCCAGGTCCTCAGCCAGTCTCAGACTCAGGCAATCGGCGTCAAGAGTTGCACTTCTACGCGAGACGCGCGAGGAGTGCTTTGGACAAGGAAGATGTAGATTGTCGCCACATCTGAACACAGACAGACAGAAAGTTCTCAGCTTCCTCCAGGCCCGTCCTTCCACAGCTCAGGGACTTCTGGCTGAGCCTGCGTTTTCCTCTCTACTTCTGTCCTACACTCTCTTGCCCGGTGTCTCCAGCAAATACACACACAGGGATCCCAGACACAGAACTACTGTATTACCGAGTGGGCATGGCTCACGAGGTGCCCTCAGAACGCGGGTAAGTCAGGTAAGGAAAGGCACACGGTCTCATGAC
>NW_011888804.1:6364123-6389801 GCF_000151845.1 Pteropus vampyrus
AACTATTAACTGACATTTAATAGAATAATTTTTAAACGGCTCCTGTGTCAAAAAGGTGAAATGCTTTCTACACAAAAGACTGACTCAAATAAAAGGCTTCACGGTTCCAGTCAAAGGGGGTGGGGAAACAAAATGACAGAATATTGACGATAGCACTGCAAACAGGATCCCACATACACGACCATGCTGTACGAACAGATGCTCTGAGTTCTCATCGTCCCACCCTTATGACGCATGTGCAGTCAGCCCTAATATCACTGTTAACCAGAACTTCATTCCTTTTGATGGCTGAATAATATTCCATTTTATGGATATACTATAATGTGTTGATCCATTTGTCCACTGATAGACATTTGAGCTGTTTCTACCTTTTAAGCTATTGTAAATAGTGCTGCTAAATAAGTTTAATTAATTAAGATACAATTGATGCATAACATTGTAAAAATGTGGAACGGTTCACGAATTTGTATGTCATCCTTGCATGGGGGCCGTTTAATATTCTGTTTTGTTCCAGTTTTCGTATGTGCGTTGCTGGAACAAGCATTAAAGAAGTTTTATTCTAAAAGAAAAATTTACATCACTACTGTAAGTAGGAAACCTATATTCTTCTACAAGATAATGAAATCGATACTTAACTATTAGGACTAAAAATTTCCACCTGTGTAGCACATAAAATCACAATGTGCGCTATCAGATGCAGCAGTAAAAAGCTCGGGTGCCGGATGTGGTTGGCCTTGAGTATGAATCCTGTGTGACTCTTTGCCATCGGTGTGACTCTTGGCACATGTCCTGTCTTTTCCCAGCCTCAGTTTCCTCATTTCTAAAATGACAATACTTAAATTGCTTCCTCCTGTGGTGGTCGTGAGAATTAGACTCACGAATAAAGTGCTCAGCACTCCGGCAGGCGCACGGTAAGTGCTCAGTACGTGAAAGCTGGTAGGTAGGACCCCGGGTCATGGCCACGACCACGGCCACAGTGCCAGCAGCTGACAAAGCAAAGATTTACTACGTGCCAGGAACTGGGTGAAGGGCCTCACGTGCCTTATGTCATGTAATACCCATGATGTTCTATAAGGCAGATTATTTACCCCCCACATTTTGTAGATCAAAAAACAGGCAAAGAGAGGTGGAGCCAGCAGTTGAAGGTCACACAGCAAAGACTTGAACTCTGGGGAAGTAAATGACAATCTTAGAAGCGACTGAAAGAGTCCATGGACCGTCAGGGATGTCCCGGATGAAGGTGATTAATTACAAAGTGGCCGCCTGGGCCCTTGAGGTCCAGGCCTGGCGACTGGCTGCAAACTGGCTGGTTCGTCCTCGCTAGAGTCTTCCCAGCGGCGTCCTCATGGAGTGGCTCTTTCTCAGGTCTGCCAAGAGGAGCCTCCCCAAGAGACCGCTCTTGGCCGTCACATCTTTCCTAGTTGACTTAACTCTTACGGTTAATGGGCTCACCTGCCCTCTCTGTGCCCCACCATCCCCCTGTGTCCCTAAACTGCCCCTTTGCTCTGCGATCTTTCCCTTTCCACACTGCATCTGAGCCTTCGAGACTGTCTCGCAGCCTCTTACTAATTGTATACTCCTGGTGCAAAAATTAGCAAGTCTCAAGTTCACATGCATCTTCTATACTTTTGTCAACGGGGATGTGTATGATGCAGGCCACATGGGGAACCCTGTTCCATTCAAGGGCGACACTGGCATCAAGGTCATATTAGTTTCCGGCACTGTCATAACAAATCGACACCAACTGAGGGGCTTAAAAGAGCAGGAGTTTATTCTCCCACAAATCTAGAGGCCAAAGTCCCTTGAGTCCCAAATCGAGGTGTCAGCAAGGCCACTCTCCCTCCAAGTCGCCAGGGAAGGGTTCTTCTCTGCCTCTTCCAGCTTCCGATGGTTCCAGGCGTTCCTTGGCTTGTGGCTGCACTGGTCCAATCTCCGGCTCCGTCTTCCCACGGCCTTCTCCCTGTATGCCTCTGTGTGTCCTTTTCCATCTCTTATGGGGACACTTGTCATTGGATTTAAGAAACACCCTAATCCAGTATGATCGTCTCGATCCTTATTTTAATTACCTCTGCAAAGACCCTATTTCCTAGGTCACATTCCTAGACTCCAACTGGACATGAATGTTTAGGGAACACTGTTCAACTCAGGACAGAGGTCTTCGAGTGGAAGGTGCCCGATATTCTTTGTAACAGGTGTGTTGTATATTTGAGCCCAATGGGTACTAACATAAAGGCGCTTAATTTTCCTCCAAAATCCAAAAGTTATCTTCTAAAAATCTCTCTTTCCCAGCCCTTAGTGGCACCATATTAACAGATCCAGTCTGGGTCAGGTCAGTTTAAAACATCTACCTTGTTCCCCTCCACCCTCCCCAAATCGGCTTTGCCCCAGGGCCTAAGAAACCTGGCTTGGGCCTGGCCACCTCTCGTGCTTCTGGTTCCCAAAGTGCACCAAATAGGAGATTCCATGGGCGACCAAATTCGGCCAGTGCTGCATGACACCAAGTTACCCAGATGCCTTTACTTTAGACTCAGCGTGTGCCATCCATCCAAGAGCAGGTGGTGGCCAACCTTGTTCAGCCCGGGAAATGATTTTCCACACAACATCTCACCCCCGTGGTGTTCCCCAGGGCACACCGTGGGAAATCCCACGCTGTGTAAAATACTGCGAAATATATAGTATATCTACCGCTATTATGTATGCATTGCAATAGAAGATGAGTTTTTGAGTTAAATACACCAACTCTGGAACAATTTCGTGACTTATTCAGAAAATTGGCCTCCAGATCACTGTGGCCAAGACCCAACTTGGCTGGGAGACTGCAATCCCTCGGCAGAGCCACATGGACAGTTAAGCTGGCCAAATTCAATTCTGAGAGAGGATCAGAGACTAGAGCTGCTCTGATTTCCCTAAGCCCTGCTTCAGCAGCCAGGAGGGTGTAACTCTCATATTGAAAGGCAAGTACTTTCAAGGAAAATTTACACTATAGTGTAGTCCGATAATGTATGCAATTACGTTATGTAAATTCAACTACAGGGACTCAGCAGAACAGCAATAATAACAATGATAATATAATAATGAGAGAAAAGACAGAATAAATAAATGTTAAGTGCCAGGCGAAGCTTCACCTGCCGTTCTCCCGGTGTGAACCTGGACCCACTCAGTAGTCTCAGCCCTGAGCATGCGTCCAGTGCTTAAATATCTGTTGCTTTCATATGACACGGCCTCTAAAAGCTGGCCCACTCATTCACCTGGTGCTCAGCTGGACAACGGACAACCTTCTCGAACAGCGTAGAAAACCTAGGTGCCCTGAACCGACTGGGAGAAAGCACAGCAGCCTCCAGTGTAATCTTTCTGGGAACCTTCCAAGGTAATTTCTGACCATAGTCCGTGTGTGTCATCCCCAGGAGATTAGAGCTGCATGGCCACATTGGATGTGACGGCACCGCGATCTCAAAGCTGAATAGGATCTGGCTTTGCCCGACTTGTTAAATACTTTCTGAAAGCGAGGACTAATGCTGCACTTGGGTTCATTAGGGGCCAGCAAGGTGATAAGATCTGAAGAAACCCAACATCAGTCGTGGAAAGGCACCGTCAACTTCCCCCTTTCACTGCCGTTCATCTGCTCTTTAAACGATGCAAGTTTGCAGTCACGGAATACCTAACTCGCTGCCAGAGCTCTGGCATCCTGCGGGGCCAATGTGTCGTATGGGGTGCGAGAAGCAGCAAGTTTCTACCACAGAGTCAGGCCCTCGGGCAGACACATCCTGAGACGAAGCATCTCAGCTTTCCCACCAGGAGTGCTCAGCTGCACGCGTTGCTGGCTGCGGGTGGTTCAGGTTAGTTATTTACTGCTGTCCTGTGTTAAGATTCCTGCCTCGGACGCACTGAAGGGACCGGGGAGGCAGTGACTTCGCTTGACTCAAATTGCAATCAGCCAGCCTCTTGGCTCTGTGTTTATCTACCCAGAACTATTTTTGGTGTGTGTTCATAGACAGCACACACCAAAGTATTTGGTATTTGAGATGCAGGCGTTAAGGATGATTAAAGTTAGCTGCTAATGAGGACGCCTAGAATAGATATATTGTGTGTGTGAGTGTGTGCGTGCGTGTGTTCGTGCGCGTGCTGCATGTGTGTGCTCTGCTGTGTGTCTGCAAAGCAGATGTCTACAAAGCTGCCCTCAGGTGACCTCGCCAATGTCTTGGATAGGCTAAGATGTCCATGGACAGAAGATGGAAATAGATGAAAACTGGCCTCTCTCAAAATACTGCCTTAGCAAACATCCCAACTCCTCCATCTATATTTTTCCTATTCTTCAAAGCCATGCCCATCCCACCCCTTCAAGGCACCTTGCTTGACCACCTTCTGAACTCCTAGACCACCGATAGCAAATCGATTCTACCTCCAGTACAAGATCCGATCAAGGTGGCAGGGATTACCTGGAGCACCGTGTTGAGGAGGATGCTGAGAACTGCCTGGGCTGTGAATGATGCTGTGGTAGTTTCCTTGAGGGCTGTAATAAAGTACCACCATTTGGAGGGCTTAAAACAATGGAAGTTTATTCTCTCACGGTTCTAGAGGCCAGAAGTCTGAAATTAAGTTGTGGGCGGGACCAGAGGGCCATGCTCCTTCTGAAACCTCTAGAAGAGGGTACGTCCTTGCCTCTTCCAGCTTCTGGTGGCCCCAGTGTCCTTCAGCTTGTGGCTGTATCACTCTAATCTCTGTCTCCGTCTTCACTTGCTAATCTTCCCCGTGTCTGTGTTTTCACATGGCATTCCCCTCTGTGTGTGTGTCTGTGACCAAATCTCCCTCTCTTTATAAAGACACCAGTCACCAGATTAGAACCCATTCTAATGGCCTCATCTTAACTGGATTATGTCTGCAAAGGTCACATTCACAGGTACCAGGGGTTAGGATTTGAACATATCTTTTTTGGGGGGGGAGAGGATGCAACTCAACTCATAACAGAAAGCAGGAGCAATTAGGGATGTTTCTCATGGATGAGGGAAGAGAAAGGGCCACTGATTTGACAAATCTGCCCTACAGCACTTACTTGTGGTATCGTTTAATTGGAAATGAGCACAGGCTGCCTGCCTGCCATGACTACTAATTATCTGTCTGTCTGTCTGTCTGTCTCTGTCTGTATCTATCTATCTATCTATCTATCTATCTATCTATCTATCTATCTATCTATCTATCTATTTATCTATCTATGTATCTATCTATCTATCTATCTATCTATCTATCTATCTATCTATCTATGATCTATCATGCGTATCTACCCTACTGTCTAATCCAGGATCTGGATGAAGCAGTCACTTAATAAATTCTTGGTCAGTAATTAATTTTCATTTTTTGGACTCTGAAGTTAGGCTGGACAAAAAGGTCTCTTTCCGAAGCACTATTCCCTAAGGGCTTTTGAGGGTAAACTTGCCTTCATATGCCTGATAAAGCGTTGGGTGCCGGGGCTTGCTGGTCTACCCCCTGTCTCCTCAGCCGCTCCCTACATTCCACAGATCTTGTCTACCAAATCCTACATGTGTACCAGGGCGTCCCTTCTAATAGGCTGGCCCTGTAACTGTTTGGCGAGATAATAACATCAGGCTCATCCATCAAGCCCTCTTCTAAGTAGTTTGGTTTCCCTAATGGAACGCAGTGTCCGAAAGAAGAAAGGAAGCATCGTAATGTGGAGTTTTATGTCGGCTGGTTTCTAGCTGTGAGCTATGGACCTGAAATGATAGTTAAATCGATGGAGAGGCACTAAGCTATTGCCTCTGAATCTGGGTGTCTGTAAAACCCAGTTATCGACAACCCTGAGTGGATGCGTTGCAGGCTGGCTCTTCTAGCCTTGGCCGGACCTCTTTCTCCCTCGCTGTGGACGGGAGCAGCCCGGGAGAAATGGAACTAGGATGGCTAGCTGATGGTTTCCACAATCCGCGTGACGAACCGCCCCCGCCCCCAACAAGACTCTAGGTCAAGTGCTCTTCTCTGCTCTCGCGGACATAGCGGGGAGAAATTAGCTCTCGGTAGTATTCCCAATTATGGAGAAAAGCGATTTCTCCTTGGGTGGCTTTAATGTTTCTGGCAGTAGATCAAGAGGCAGGAAGCCTGTCTTCTCCCCAGCCTCTCTCGCCATCTCAAAGAGTGACCTTGGAGGTGACTTAATCTCTCAGCTTCTTTGCTGCCTCATCTGTAATGATCCACCTTTTATCATTTCAGTCATGCTCTGAGATAAACGAGACGAGGCTCTACATCTGTTAGTCCCCCAGAAAGACTGAAGCCAGGTAGATGCAAAGGATCGCCATTTCTTTTTTGTGTGTGTGTGTGTCATGCATTGCTAACCTGCAGGACTTTTTGAATAATGGCAAAAATGGATGGATTTATACAATCTTTTTTTCTTCCCTCAGAGCTTTAAGTCGTGGCAGGGGCACTGTATTATCGCTCACCTCTTTTATGGCGTGAACATCGTGCCCATTTCTTACTCAGCAGACTGAGGGAGGCTGGCCTTGAAGTGAGCCTCGCCGATGGGCTGGAACTAATTCCTACTCCTATTCTAGTTCGGTGCTTCACCGCCAATGCCCAGACCCCTAGGGACCCTCGGGATATTGGCTCCCACACGATTATCAAGTCACATCCTAGCTGTTCTCCCGCCCTCCCTCCACTCCAGCTATGCTGACTGTCTTTTACTTTTTTATGAGCACCAAGTGCTTTCCAACCTCAAACTATGCACACCTGTTCTCCTCTGCGTGGGAGGCCCTTCCTGCATATGTTTCCTATGGCCAACCCCTACCCATCTCTCGGGCCTCAGCTTCAATGTCACCTTTGCAGCGAAGTCTTCCATGACCCGCAGGCTTTATCAAGTGCCCCGATGCTATGCTCTCACAGGCACTGTGTTTTTCCTTTACAGAGCTTTCAACATTTGTACCTAAATAATTTTTAGTTTAACGTCTGTCTTCCACCATTAATGATGAGTACCTTGAGGGCAAAGATCTATTTGTCTTGTTTATTACTGTGACCCCAGCAATGAGCAGGCACCCAATAAAAAAAAGTGTAGAATGACTGGATGGAGGAAGGCTCGATGGATAGACAGGTGGATGAATAGATGTTGAATGGATGGATGGATGGATGGATGGATGGAGAGATGGATGGACGGAATATGTATAAATATGACAATGATCTAAATCAGCAGTATTCATCATCAAGAGAAGGTTCTAAGAAAGTTTTGAGTTCCAAAAGCTCAGACCTCAGGGCTGCACACCTAGGATGCATGTCATCAGGGCTGTACTCTCTCTGACACTCTGGGTAAAACCCTTCTTTCCTGCTTCCTAGCATCTGTCGGTGGTGGTCAACCCTTGGCATTCCTTGGCGTGCAGCCACGTCACGCCAATCCCTGCCTCCACTGTCACGCAGCGTTCCCCCTCTGAGCCTCTGTCTTCATGCTGTTTTCCTTCTTCTACTCAGAACACCAGTCGTATTGGACTAAGGGTCCACCCTACTCCGATATGACCTCATTTTAACTAATTACACTTGCGACGACCTTGTTTCCAAACCGGGTCACATTCTGAGGTCCTGGGAGTGAGGCCTTCAACAGATCTTTTGGGAGAACTCAATTCAACCCATAACCATCTGTGACAGAGCAGCAACTCTCCCAGGTGTGTGTTCCACAGACATTCCCACCTCGGATGAGAGGGAGACATGCATGAGGATGTCGGTGGCGGCCGGGTATGTCATGGCACTGAGCCAGAGATGACCTACCTGTCCAAGACTCGGGAAATGAATGAGCTAAATATGATACATGCAGATGATGGGGAAATATGCAGCAGGCAGAAATAATACACTAGATTTGCATATATCATTATGAATAGATCTTAAAAATATAGTGTGAAATGAAAAAAGTAGGAACTAGACTGAGATTTATAACACAATACCATTGACATAAATCTAAAATACACAACATTATATACGTTTCATAAGCACTGGAAAGTGGGTTGAAAGGATTTATTTTGAATACACTGGAGTTGCTGTCTGTGGGAGGCAGTGAGAAGTGGTAACAGTCGATGAAGGCAAAAAATAATACGAGAAGACACTAGAGGGGCCTTAAACAGACAAATGCTGAATGCGTGGTGCCTCAACTGAGAAGTGTGATTCTACGAATGTGTCCATCTGGGGTCCAAATTTTACAAAGAGGGAAGAAATCATGTAATGGATGAATTGGCGACAATTATGCCGAGGGCTCGGAGGAGTGCAGGGTCCTGCAAACCGGCACAGAGGGAGATGTGATCTACTGTGGAGCATCAGGGAAGACTGTGGAGAAAGCAGCGCTTCCTCTAAGTCCTGGGGAAGAACTGGAGTTGTGCTGGGAAGAGCAGGACAGAATGTTCCAGGCAGGACGCGGCGTACAGGAGCCCAAGGAAAACCGGCTCAGGTGCATCAGCCTCGGGGAAGGACACGGACCCTGTGCCATACATAGCTCTGCCCCCTCCATCACCCCTAAGGAAGAAGAGGAGACGGAACTGGCCATCAGTGTGTCACCTACTCAGAGGGCCACAGGGACCAGCTGGCAGAAATGAGTAAATGACCCAGATGCATATAAACACTTCCACAGAGAAGTACAGGTCTTCCTAGATTTCAAAACACGGGGCTCCTCACGCCTCTCTTTTCCTCATTTTAGATCTGGACACGTGATGCCGGGTTGGCTCTTTAAAAAAAAACAATGGTGGAGTAGGATGAGAAGTGGCAGCTGACTCCGGGTTGGGGAGATGATAGGGAGGTGGGGGTATGTGGAGGACCAGGAGCGGGCAGCCCAGCTGAAGGGGGCAGCTGCCACTTACCATCAGACGATACCTGTCTCCTCCCTAGTGAAGTCCCAGTTTGAGAGATCTTTCCTTTTTCACGAGAAGGCCGTTAACCTGGCTTTTTAGGTGAAATATTTTCATTTTACCTGTTACAATCTAATTTAACCATAATGAGATACCACTTTACATCCGCTAGGGTGGTTATAATAAAATAAATAAAACAGAAAGTAACAAGTGCTGGGGAGGATGTGGAAAAATTGGAACCCTCCTCAAACGTTGCCAGGAGGGATGCAAAATGCCTCAGCCGCTGTGGAAAAGTTTGATGGTCCCTTGAAAAGTTCTCACAGAATTACCATATGACCCAACCATTCCATTTCCAGGTACGTACTCAAAAGAACTAAGAGCAGGTGCTCAGACAAGCACATCTACACGCACATTCACAGCAGCATTATTCACAAATAGCCAAAAAGCGGAAACAAGTGTTCGTCGACAGCTAAATGGATAACAAAATGTGGGTCTATCCATACAATGGAATATTACTCAGCCATTAAAAGGAATGACACACTGACTCATGCTACGACGGGGACGAACCTCAAAAAAATGATGCTAAGCAAAAGGAGTCAGGCACAAAAGGTCACATATTTTATGATCCCGTTTATATAACAGGTCCATAATAGGCAAATCCATAATGACAGAAAGAAGCTCAGGGGTTGTCAGGGGCTGCAGGGAGGAGGGAGAACCGGATGGGCATGGGTGAAGAATGGGCATGGGGCTTCCTTTTGGGGCTATGGGAATGTTTGGGAACTAGAGAGAGATGGTGGTTGCACAAGATTGAGAATGTCCTAAATGCCACTGAACTGTTCACTTTAAGATGCTTACGTCATGTGAATCGCACCTCACTTTTTAAAAAATTGGAAAAATTGTAACTTAAATATCTCAGAAAAAAAATAAATAAATAAAGTGGGCCAAATGAAACGAGCCTGCATGCTGAATCTGACCGAGGCCTTACGCCAGCCACATCTAAGTCTGGGGTGGGGCTCATAGCACCAGCGCCCCCAGACAGTCCCATGCAGAGGTGTGCGGTTAGAATCCCCGCTTCATTGGGAAGGAAACTGAGGCTCTAAGAGGGACAGCGACTGGATCAGGGTCAAGTGCAGGAGTTGGGGCTGCGGCCAGAGTGTGGTCTCCAAGCAAACTGATCCCATGCTACTTGCGGCTGGGGCCAAGGCCTGTGAAAAGCACCAGAATGATGACAGCTATTAAAGCGGGGAGCAGGGGGCAGGTAGGAGGTCTTGTCTGAGCTGGAAGTTCAGAGAAGAACTGGGCGTTGAGATTCGCTTGGAACTGCCACCTCCTCCCTCACAAGGCCCAGAGGACACACTACGAATTTACCACCACGCATAAGGCTTGTGCTACGTACGTGTGAAAACAATAAAAGGAGCAAGTGTGAACGCCCAAGGGCTCGCTGTGTGCAGGGCACATTCTCCGCGGGTCCCTCTCCCATGCGCAGTGACTCGAGGAGGCACGCGCAGAGCTGGCGCGTCCCGCCCGCCCTTTACCCACAAATGCGATCACGCGCGGTGGGTCACAAGAAGAAAGAAATGCTCATTGAAAGGGCGTGGACGACGCCATCTGTCACGTCCCTGTGCGGACTTGCCACACAGGACGCGTGGAAATGGAATGCGTGGACCTGCTCTTCTGGAGTCTCCAGTCCGGGGAGCCCTTCCGAGAATGAGCAGCTCTAAGCATGACCGTGGGGCGGGGCTCTCAGCCTCGGCACCACGGACGTTTTGGGCTGGAGAATTATTTGTCCAGGGACAGGGCCTGTGCCTTGTGGGATGTTTAGCGGCAATGAGATGTCCATGGACAGTTTTGCCTTGGCACTGACTTTAGCATCTAGTACCACCCCCGTCTGCGGCAACTTCACAGGTGGTATTATTATCCCGTTCCACAGGTGAGAAAACGGAGGATCCCAGGGAGCGAATTACTTGCCCAAGGTCTCAGAGCTACAAAGTGACCGAGAAGAGATCTGAGCCCGATCTGTTTTACTCGGAAACTCCTTCCTTTTTTTTTCTCTTGCGATTCTGCTTCCCCACCTGCAAGCGGGGCCCACCCGAAACCGGCGTGCCAGAAAGTGGAGACGTCGCGCACCCAGCAGTCGTCTGCCTGCTTCTTGCTTCTGGATGCGGCCACGGGTAAACTCGGATTCACAGAGACATTTATTGAGCTGTGTATTACTTAGGACTCTTCTGATTGCAAGAGACAGAACTATAACTCGGACTCACTGAAACCAAAAGGGGAATGTACTGGCTCATAAAACTGGGAAGTTCAAGGGGGTGAAGGCTTCAGACATGGCTGGATCAAAGGGCTCCAACGGTCAGGACGCGGTCACGCCATGTTTGTTTTCCTCTGTGTTGGCTTCGTTCTCAGACAGAGTCTCTCTGTCCTCTGTAAAAAGAGAGCCGGCCACCAGCAGCACCTCATTTAAAAGCTGACCTTTAGAAACCCAGCATCGAGATTTTTCTCCATCTCAATAGTTCAATCACTATTGTCGGACTTGGCTCTGGCCGTCCCGCCTCGCGCACCCAGGAACTGATCACTAGGGCCAGGGGTGGGTGGGACGCCCCATGACCAGGTCTGGCTCCCTGCTCACCTGCGGTTAGAGAGTGAGGTGATCCCCAAAGCTCACGGAGAGGAATAGGAAGAGAGAGCCGGCTGCTGTGTCCAGGAGGCCTTCACGGCACACCAAGAACTGGGAAGGGCTTGTTCCGATGTCCTTTAATCCTCGTGACAACCTTCTATCATTATTGCTATTTCACGGGTAAGGGACCGAGGCTCAGAGAGGCTCGACGTCGTGGCCGGCATCTCGCTTCCAGGTGAGGGAACAGCCCTCCTCGCCCAGAGGCACCCTGCCCTTAGGTGGTGGAGCTAGGACTTGAGCCCAGAGCTGTGTGATGCGGAGCCCACAGCTTGTCCCCCTGTCCCACAGGAGCCCGTCCACGCTGGTGAGCGGCATGAAACCTCCTCGGTGCTTTGTTCCAGCCTCTTAACTTGCAAACCCAGTCAGCGAGTTCTTTATTTCCACAAATGATGCTATTAAACTAATGGCTTTGGGAACTACAGACTGGCCTTTGAGCAGTCACACGTCTCAAGCCTTCCCCACGTTCTGGCTCCCAGAGACAGACATCAGAAATTCTAGGGGCTGAGGCCCATGTGGAAAAGTTTACCGGCCGCCATTTTGTTTCAGGATGGCAAAAAGCACCACACACCTTGAACCCGAGCTCCTTGTGCAACGTCTAACCAAGAGTTAAAGGTGGCCGAGGTCAGTTATTTCCTAAAAAAAGCCCCTTGCAAAGGGTGGCGGCAGACCTCATCAGACAAAAAGCTGAGAAGCCAGGGTTGAAATAGAGGCCTCTCTCTGTTTGGTCAATAAGCAGCTGCGAAGGGTGCGTAGGACGGAGCTAAATTTATTTGTTCCTTTCTTTCTCGGAACAGCAGCACTGAGGCTCAGAACGCAGCTGTCTCACTGTCCCGTGAGCCTTCTGCAGGCACCGGCATGCAAAGAGGTTGGCTCTCCATGACATGGATTCCTTTCCGGTTTGTTCCTTTCCCGCTGCGGGCAGGCCTTCCAGCGCCTGTCTGTACTTAGGTGCTAGAATCCTGCGCCAGTGGGTAGAAGTTTGGAGCTGCCTCCCAGACCCAGGGTGAAATCATCCCCTTTGAAAAACAGACAAGTTGCAGAACGCAGATACCCCTGCCTGCTGAAGACAACTTGCGGCCACACCCTGGAAAACCACAGAAGTCCCTGCCGCCTCTGCTTTCACTGCTCAGACCTGTGGGAAACCGTGTGTGTGTGGGGAGGGGGGGGGGAGCACCTTGGGAGGGGCCTTCCAGATACAAAGCCAGGCCGGTTTGGCAGAGTCCTTCCCGGAATCCGACTGGTTTTTGGAAAGCCTAGCCGAGGGCCACCGGCGGGCCAGGCCTGGAGCGTGCTGGTCAAGGTGGTTTCTCAGAAGTGCTTTGTGAGCCTTTCAGAAGGTACCTACGGGTGGGGAAGTGAAAGGAGGAGGGGACCGCGGAAGAAACTGCTTCTTTATTTCTAGCCTCGCTCGCTCGGCTCGCACGGCTCCTTGACGGTTATTGCTACAGTTTTGCTGAGTCAGAAGCATCCCCCAGCTGCTCACCGGAAACACAGCTGTTAGGCGAAAATAACCACAGAACCAAGCATCGTGCACCTTCCAGAAAAGAGGGCAGAAAACCTCAAAACGAGAGAAAAATACAAAACAAAGACACACTGTCAAAAAGCCTCCGCGGCTTGCTCACTTATTCAAGCACACGGCTTCCCCACCCTCATCGCCCACGGCTCCGCGATGGAGCAAAGTTTGACTGTTTTTCCACTGTAGAGGTTTGAATAGTATACCGCCCCCCAACCCAAAAAAGAAAAAAAAAAAAAAGAAAAAAAAAGATATGTCCTACACTCTAGAACCTGTAAATGTGACCTTATTTGGAAAAAGGGTCTTTGCAGATGTAATGAATCTAAGGAACTCAAAGTGAAATCAACCTATACTACCAGGGGGGGCCCTAAATCCAATGACTGGTGTCTTTTTTTTTTTTTCTTTTTAAACAAATAGGATTTTATTTTTGTCACATAACAGAGGGGTTAGCAGTTGCTAGCTTCACTTTGGCATCTTGAAGACACAGGGCAGATGTTATCTTCTCCTTTTCCCCATGGTCTCAAGAGGCTGCTGCATCTCCAGCCATCACGTCTGCATTCAAGGCAGAAGGAGCTATGCCAGACACGTCTGTAATTTTTTTCGAAATATAAAGGGCCTCAGGAAAAAAAAAAATATTATTCTCATGGAATTTAAAGTTCTGATTCTTGGCCTCCAGGAGGCAAAAGTGGGAGAGGGGCAGGAGATCAGACACACAGAAGAGAACACACAGAGACACACAGAGGGGAAGGCCAGGTGAAGGCAGAGGCAGAGAACAGAGTTATGCAGTTACAAGCCAACAAATACCGAGGAGGCTTGGCAGCCATACGAAATGGATAGAGCCACCTATGGCTTCCATTTGCGGGGTTCTCTCCCCAGCCACCCATTTCCCCTCGTTCTGACTGAAAATTTTCATGGCATCTTGGTTGCAAGATGTCTTACGGGGACACGGAAGTTCCATTTCCTCTGGGCTTCCTAATTATCAGGAAGCAGGAGGGAGTGCCCAAGGACGCCGGGTGACTAGGGAGGAGCTAGCTCTAGAAAAGACTGCCACAGACCAGGTGTGTGACCTCATTAACCAGCCACTATCTACTGAGCTAGCTGAGCCTAGTGATCAGAAAACAGGCTCTGGGTTTGAATACTGGCTCTGTCACTCGCTGGCTCTGTGGCCTGGAATGAGACATTTAACCTCTCTGGGTCTCAGCTTCCTCATCTATATAATGGGGAGACGACTCATTGTACACTGTGGACCCATCTGTACGATGGGAGATGATCTGAAAATCATCCTGCTATGAAACATATAGAGAAAAGAATGATTATTCTTAATGCGTTACAGAGTTTCTAAGGAATTCAGGGCAATTCCCGGAGGCCAAAAACAAGGGAAGAAAACCCCAAGCTGACGTGCTGACGGCGGAGGAGCCTGGGGACAGGAGACAGCACGTTGGGTCACGCAAGGCTGGGAACTGGAAAACCAGTATAAAGCTGGGTCTTCCATGAGCTTAGCGCTTCCATGAGCTTCGCCCCAGTACAGTTGGAAAGATTAAGCCACTTAGCACATGCAGAGCTGGACCTGGATGAGGCTGTACTTGGTAGATCTTATTGTCCAGCACTTTATAGAAGCGTCGATAGTGTCTATTGTTTTTGGCTATTCGGCATCTATGACACCATCTTTTGATGATGGCATCCCAGTTTACCTTCAGGAAACCATCTCTCTTCCATCCGCTTGACCCAGAAGAGGATATGCAAACCAGACATGGCCCATCAGAATCAGGGATTTATTCAGGGGTGGGTGTGGGGTTTAAAGTGGATTAAGCAGAGTGAATAGTTGCCGAATCTATTGGGAGAGAGAAATTTGCTTTCTCTTGGTTCTACTACCTAAGTGGGATATGAGCCTGGAGCTGCTGGAAGTTCTCTCAGCCACTACCTTGGGAGAGACTGCCTGAAGGTGAGGCCAAAATCAAGGAAAGCAGAGATGAGAGACAGAGAGAGAGAGAGATTCGTGATGACGCTGTTTGAGTTCCTGGAGCTGACAGTGCCTGAAACCATCAGTACCTCCAAACTTCCCAGGTCTGTGAAACAATAAATATTCTTCACGTTTAAGATAATTTGAGTTGATCACTTAGGAACAAAGGTATCACAACTCCCACAATATAGTCTCTGATAATCTCAGCAATTCAAGGAGGTGGGCATCTTATCATTCCCATTTTATGAGAAGAAACTGAGGCTTAGAGACATTCAGTCACTTGATCAGAATCACCATGCTAGTAAGTGGCAGGGCTGCGATCTGATCTACTTAGACCCAAGAAGGCAAGTGGTGATGTGGTTAATGCACTTAGGTTTGGGTCACGCCTTGGGAAAGTCACATAAATCCCTAGGCTCTGTGTGGCTCATCTATAAGAGGTGGAATATTTTTAAGCTTTTAAAAGTATCTATATGGTCTACGGCCATGCCACCCTGAACAAGCCCGATCTCGTCTGATCTCGGAAGTTAAGCAGGGTCGGACCTGGTTAGTACTTGGATGGGAGACCACTTAGGAAGACCAGGTGCTGTAGGCATAAAAAATAAGAAATAGGGGTTTGTAAACTGACAAGGTCCTTGCAATCTGTGAGGTCAACCAAGGATTATTGCCTCACCTAAAAAAAAAAAAAATATATATATATATAATGTACAAAGGTTACTGTGACAGTTAACCATATATTTTCAGTCATACTTGCTTCAGAGACGAGATGATTTCTGAAAAGCCAAACAGATTCTGTCTCTATATCTTAACCCTGGATTCCAAAATGCCAAGACAGTCTGACTCTGGATAACAGGAATTAACAAACAAGAATACAAAAGTCTTTTATATTGATTAATATATTTACAATTTCTGGCATTCTTTCTTCCTTGTATAGATCTGAGTTTGCTGGTATCATTTTTATTCAGCCTGAAAAAAACTTCTTTTAATATTTCTCATAGTGCAACTCTACTGATAAATCTTACCACCTTTGTTTGTCTAAAAAACATTCTTATTTCACCTTCATATTTTAAGGATATTTTCACTGGGTATAGACTCTTGGTTGATAGTTGTTGTTGTTGTTGTTGTTAAGGATATTTTCACTGGGTATAGACTCTTGGTTGATAGTTGTTGTTGTTGTTGTTGTTGTTGTTTTTGGTTTGTTTTGGTTTGTTTTTTAATTCAACACATTAAGAATGTCATTCCATTGTCTTATGGTTTCCATTGTTTTTAAGAGGAAATCAGTGATATTTCTTATCTTTGTTCACTATATGTAGTATGTCTTATCTTGGCTGCTTTTCAGATTTTCTCTTTATTGCTGATTTTAAGTAATTGGATTATGATGTGCCTTCATGTTGTTTTCTTTGTGTTTATCCTGCCTGGAATTTGTTGAGTTTCTTGGATCTGTAGCTTTATTTTATTTTATTTTATTATTTTACAGTTTTGAAACATCTTCAGCCATTATCATTTCATATATTTTCTTTCTCCTTCCTTTCCTACTGGGATTCCAATTACATGTATGGTCAACCATCTAATACTGTTTCAGAGATCCCTGGTGCTGTGGTCATTTCTTTCTCTAATTTTTTTTCTCCTTGTGCTGCAGCTTGAATAGCTTCTATTATTATGTCATCATGTGTACTAATTTTTTGCTCCTGCACTCTTTAATATGCTGTTAAACCTCTCCAGTGAAATTTCCATTTTAGATATTGTATTTTTTCTCTCTAAATTGTCACTTGGTTCTTTAAAAAATAGATATGTTCCACTTCTCATTATGCTTGTGTTTTCCTTTAAATTTCTGAACATATATGTAATGGCTGTTTTAAAGTCCTTGTCTGTTAATTATATCATCTTTGTCATTTTGGGTCTGTTTATATTGACTGATATTTCTCCTTGTAATGGGTCATATTTTCCCACTTTAGGTGTCTAGTAATTTTTTATTTGATCCTAGACATGATTAATGTTATGTGGTTGAATGTCTGGATTCTGTTGTTTCCCTCTGAAGTCCATTTGTCGGGCAGTCAAGTTACTTACCGGTCAGCCTGATTTTTTGAAGCTTTTAAAAAAGTTTTGTTAGGGTTGATCTGGAGGAGCCTTTCTTCCAAGGCTGGTTTAGCCCCACTACTAAGGTGTGACTTCACTGTGGTCTCTTAATGAATGCCTTGGATGTTCGACAAGTTATTCCCATTCTGGCTTGCTGACCCCTAAATGTCCCCAGTCACGTGAGTGCTCCGGAAGTTATTCAGCTTATACCCCCGCCCCTCCACTCCTGCCCCAGTAGTTGCTCTTTGCCATCCTTCTAGCATTTTACCCAATGTCTGAGCAATTTAATCTTCAGCCAATAAAGCTCTTGGGGCTCCCTATACAGATTCCTGGCACTGGTTATCTATGTAGCGCTTTCCTCTCTGGAACTTTGTTTGACCGATTATAGCCTCTTCAATCTCCACATACGATCCTCTGTGTCTTTTCGACTCAGAGAGGCCTCTGTGTTTTGCTTGGGATTCTCCTCTCTGAGTTGCAAGTGCAAAATGACTTACGGGCAGAAAGCCAAGGTGATCACAGGGCTCACTTCCTTTGCCTCCCTCCTTTCAGGACTCACAGTTCTGCGCTGCCTGTTGCCCAATGTCTGAAAACAGTTGTTTCATATGTTTTGTCCAGCTTTCTAGTTGTGTGGAAAACAAGTCTGGTACCCGTTGCTTCATTACAGCCAGAGGGAGAGGTAGACTCTAACTAATTCAAATGAAAAAAAAAAAAATGCATCGGAAGGTCCTAGGGGAATTCACAGAATATAAGTAACAGCCAGAGAACAGTCCTCAGAAGAGACAGAGACCAGAGCAGCTCTGGAGACCAGGACAACTAAGAGTCCATCTCTTTAGGGCACAGACACCTGGGTGAATGAGTTCCAACCTGATACAGTCCTTCAAGACTCACATTGCTGGGAGAATACGTCTGGCCTAGCCACAATCGAGTGCTTACTCCTTGGCCAGAGAAGGGCAAGCCGCTCTGATTAATGATACTACCAAGAGGATCTCCAACAGGGGAGGATAGATTGCCAAAACAAAACTGGGCTGCTCTTTCCAGAAGAGGGGAAAATCGCTGCTATGCAGACAAAGACAACAGACACATTACACAAGGTTTACTAGAGAACAAAATCTTCGAGTGGGACTGGCTTTTAACCTCAGAGCCCTGGCGTTTCTTTTTGCTCTTTAAGCACTAGACTGCAGAGCTGTTCTTTTTCCTGACTTCTCTGCAACACGGAGAGACTTTCCCCAAGACAATCCCCCTATGGGCAGCACGTAGATCGTATAAACTTTGCACCGGGCCAGAAACACCAGTTTAGGACTCACTGGGAACAGATTCTCTGAGTCTGCCAATGTTCAAGGAAGACTTCCAGAGAATAAAACTCGCTTGGGGGTGAAAGGCAAGCTTGAACCTGTGTCTTGGGAACAGAGCAAGAAATGAAACATGTCTATTCCTCCTCTCTACTCATAACCACCTGGAGCTGGAAGCTCCTTGCCACAGAGAGAATGTTTTGTATTTTAAGAGTGAGTATGAAGTGGCTGCGGGCTAGTTTATCAAGCAGCTTAATTCAACCAAATCTATAGACAAATGCCCCGACAGGTAAGGGAACCATATGTTCTCTGCTTAGATTATTCTGAAAAAAATTCCACTGCCCCTATTCTGCCTACAGGATAATCAGATACGTGTGTGTGAGAGAGAAACATCTACACAACTCATCACCTGAGGTCCACAAACATGACTTACTTTTATAATGAGACCCATTTCAGAGATGGAAAATCTGATGTACAGTATGTGGAACTGTGAGTCAGTGATAAAAACAAGAATCGAGTTAATGACTGCAGGATAAAGCTCTCCTGATGTGCCTTGAGGATAATTTTGAAAGCAAGAGAGAGAAAGGGGAGGGAGAAGACAGAGGAGAAGAGTAAAAGAAAAAAAGAAAAACGCATCTTGTAAGGTGCCCAGGTTTTTGGAGACTTAGGATGTTGAGAGATGCTGTCTGTACACAGTCAAGATTTAAATTGAAATCACCTTCAAGTCAAAGCACATATCATGGTTAAGTTCTTTCTCCAGCTTTGTTTTTTAGTTATGTCTATTCTCTGGTTCAATTGAGAAAGAAGTCTTTCCATTCCTCGTGGAATTCTTTCTTTTCCCAATTAAGAAATCATGATACGTTCATGCTGATTAAGAAAAGGCCAAAATAAGGTTATAAAATTACTTCCTGGGAGGGGTTTAATGACTCGTGTTTTGCTAACTGCTTTATAAGATTTTAAAAAAAAGTGTGCTTCAGGCAGAGGAGAAGATGGAACCTAAAATACTTAGAGGAAGAATGGTGGACTTTGGAGCTTGTCTCCCAGGCCAATGGGAAGGAAATTTAGGGATTACAGCAGCCTTCTGGGGAAGTGTCTAGAGAGCCTGTAAGGTCCATAAAGGGACAAATGATCATGTTCACTATTGTATTTTTGATGCCAAGCACAAAGCGTGATCCATACTAGGCGTTCAATAAATAATTTGTTGAACGAAAGAAGGATTAAATGAGTGAATGTGAATCTCCTCTCGTTTCTACCCTACATATTTGCCAAAACAGACTCCAGTGCTTCCATATCTTTGCGCATTTTTCCCATTCTTTGTTGTCCTGGCAATTGTGTGCTCACCTGTTCAAGGAAATGGATTTTAACCTTTCATGGGTCATGAACTCTTCTGAGAATCTCATGAGAGCAGTTGGACCTTCATCTCAACAAACTCATTGACTCAGGCGTACAATTTTGCATATGCTTTCAAGTTGTGAGCAAACGCCCTGAACTCCATCCGTGGCCTCAACCTAACAATCCCAACCTTCCTCTCCTTCTTCCCCATGCAGTTTATTTG
The DNA here is from genome assembly GCF_000151845.1 of Pteropus vampyrus. NCBI lineage: Eukaryota > Metazoa > Chordata > Mammalia > Chiroptera > Pteropodidae > Pteropus > Pteropus vampyrus. The sequence goes on from NW_011888804.1 coordinate 6,384,007, forward strand.
CTCCTTCGCTGGGTTCTCACGGCACTTTCTTTTTCTTTATAGTTCAAAACAACAACATTTATTTTGCTCACACACATGTGCCATTTGGGCGGGGCTTGGAAGCGCCCTCTGCTTCACTCAATGTTCGCTGGGGTGGCCTGAGGCTGGGGCTGGAATTATCTGAAGGCTCATTTGCTCACAATTCTGGAAGCTGAGCTTGAAAGACCTAGACAGCTGAGAGTGGAAGTAGCTGGGGACCCTCGGGCAGCTCTGCCTGTCTCTCTGCGGTCCGCCATCCAGTCTCTCTGACATATCTGGAGTACTTTAAACATATTTCTGTTATTACTTAACACACAACGTTGTAGTGATTGTTTATGCCCTTTGACTGTGGTGATTCGCTTAGTCTGTTTCGCCAGCAACGCCGTACGTTACTTTAGGGATGAGGACCACAACTTGTCCATTTCTATTTCCCCAGGGCCCTCGCAGGTGCCTTGCATAGAGCAGGCATTTAATATACGCCAGTTGCAATGTGTATGTAGGTATGTGCTTTACTATTATGCTCCACTACAGTAATAAAAAAGGATGAGAAGTTAGCTTATTTACATACGATACAATAAAATAAAATGTTTAAAACAAGGAAATGAGGACTAAGTGAAAATAAAAGTAGGAAAATGTTGAAGAAATTGATATAAGATCTGTATCCAAAATATATACCACAGATTTCTATACCATTATTGGTAGTGGCCCAGAAATCTGGTTTGAGCATCCTAGCACTAAGAGCAAAGGGGAAAATAAAATCAGTTACAAAATTCACGGCGTTAGATATAAACAAACCGATTGCTTAGGAAAACACAGCTTTTACTAATAAAGAGTCATATAAAATTGCAATAAAAAAGAGAGTGCGTTCCTACAGTGAGTTCTCTATAATGCCCCTCGATGCAAGTTAAGGGAAGTTCAAAAACGCAAGCAAATCTATAAATGGCCCAATCAAAGGGATTGAAGGTTGCAGTTCTTTGAGAGGCTGCTTTTATCTAAGGAAACATGTAAGACTTCTTGGTCCTGCTTTTCTAAAGCTGTCATACCGGTCCTGGAGAAGCCGTGTCCACAACGGGTTCTGTGGTCAAGGAAAGGTGGGAACCCTAACCATGTCTTCCTCTGGGAACTTCGCAGTGAATACCCGCATTTTAAAGGCTCTGAGAAGGCCTGCAGTAAAGAAACCCTGCGTTTCCCAGGTGCCTTCGACCGCTGTTGCACAAGAACCTAGGGACGGCTTCCAAGTTGGACCTGAGTCCGCCATAAAGAGTTTTTTTGTCTCCTAAGAGCAGATGGGATTAACAGACTGCTATTCTTAAGCAAGTTAGGCCAACATCTCTTTCCTTTGTCTTTTTTTGAAAGGACCTGGGAAGGAAACAAAGAAATATCTGCAAATCTCCTGCTTAAAGAACCTTTGTTTAAAATCCTTTTAACTTGCTCTTTTTTAGTAAGTATGATTCCAAAAGAAAAAAAGAGAGAGAGAGAGAGAGAGATTATAGAGAAATTTGTCCTTTCAAATTCCAAATTAGGCAGAAGAAAGGTGTGATTGAATATCACCGAGAGCCCACAACCTCTGCCCCTGAGAAAACAAACAGGAGTCAGCACACCCCTTTTCCTTGCTGGTCACCCCAGCAGACGTCAGACAAGTCCCCTTGGTGATCCATAACCCCGATCGCTAAATGAGCAACACTTGCTCGGAGCAGTCAGAAAACGAAAGAGTTGCACCTCAGCAGATGGCCGGGAGCAGCCAGGGCAATAACTGTCTATTTGTTTTGGCATGGCGCGTGAAAAGAAATAAAGGGTGTGTGTTACCCTTTTTCCAGTTCCTGTCTCTTGGTACACTAGCATTTCCATGTCAAAAGAATCAAAGGGTGATCTAGCTCAGAAAGGGAAAGCAGGCCTCATTTTGGCAGGCCACGGAACAAACCCAGAGTCTCTCTCTTCACAAAGCATTTGTTAATATCCTACTTAATATTCTGCGGAACGCACTGTAGAAAACTGATTAAATAAATGAAGGGGCCGTGGAGCCTTGAGGTCGACGATTCTCAAACTGGGTTCCACGGAGCACCGGTGGTTCTCAGGGACGGCTGGCTAGACAGAGAAGGGGACTTTTGCAGGCAGAGAGCTGAGTTCCCAGACCCAATTCAACCATAGGAGTTTGAGTTTTTCTTTTATCTACCCCTAGTGTATTTGGGGGCAAAAAAAAAAAAAAAAAGTGGCAGGGAGTGGAGGAGGGTTCCTGTTACTTAAAATTAGAAAATATTCGAGAAACCCTGCCTTAAACAAAGCCCCACATATATTATTTCTCACAGCTGAGATTCTGATAAGAATCGAAAAGCGATTTTAGTTATATTCTTAGCAAGAACCTGGGGGGGGCAGACATTTAAATTTATTTTAAACAAAAGCAGAGCCACGACAAAACATACAATAAACAAAGAAAATATTTGCAGCCATTATAATTAATAAAGAGTTAATATTCCAAATTTATAAAGCAACCCTACAAATTAATAAGAAAAAGACCAATAACCCAGTAGAAACGTGGGCCAAGGCTACAGAATTCACAGAAGCAGAAATGCAAATGGCCAATAAACATATGAAAAGATGCTCAAGCTCACTTGTCAGGGAAATGCAAATGAGAACAATGAGATACTATTTTTTACCCATCAGATTGGCAAAAATGGAAAATATGTGTAACATCCAGAGCTGGCGAGGGTGTAAAGAATCCAGTTCTCTCAAACACCATCGGGGGAGGACTGTAAATTATTATAACGTTGTAGAAAATCAACTGTTGGTATTTTTGAAAATTTAAACTGTGGCCCAGCACTCCCACTTCTGGGAATATATCCACCAGAAATGAAAATGCCAGTATATAAAGACATAAATATATAAAGAAGTTTATTGCAGCATCATTTATAATAGTTTTTTTTTTAAAAAAAAAAAAACAACCTGGAAACAATCTGAATGTACATTAATAGAAAAACGGTTGAACAAATCATAATATATTTATATTAAAGAATATAGTGTAGCTATTAAGAATTATAAAATAAAATTGTATATATCGACTAGAAGATATGCCCATAACGCCTTGTGAAAGAGAATAAGAGCAAGTGTGATCCTATTTTTTCATTAAAAAAAATTTAAAAGACCAAAATATAAAAGTCACACCCTGTAAGTAGGTTTCTATATGTTTTTATAAAGAAAGAAAACAGTAGGGAAACATTTATATCAAGTTGTCAACAGTGACTCCACTGGGGAGTTGGACTGGAGAGAAGAGGAAAGACTATTAATTTTATTTCAGACACCTCTTTGTAGTTTGAATTGTTACAAAAGATATATATTACTTTTATAATTCCAATGATCATAATTTTTAAAAGAAGAATCAGGAAAGAAAATTCAAAGCAAATCAAATTACTTTGAATATCACCGGAAAGCAAGGTGTGGCTGGCCTCCTGGTATGGAATCTTAAAGCATAAACCTAACGGGGTACACGGCTAATAGAAGGCACCTCAACTGTGTCGGAGGGTGGGTTGAAGGAGAGCCTTTAGAGAGCCAACATTTTCCTTGAAAAACAGTTCTGACTCTTCTCTAATCCATGCTGAAGCATTGAAAGAGGCCCCCAAGTAATATGCTATATTGCAGGAGTCAGCAAACTTTTTCCATAAAAGGCCGGAGAGTACATATGTTAGGGTCTGTGGACCATCCTGTCTCTCACAACTACTCAACTCTGTTGCTGTAGTGCATCAATAGCTCTGGACAATATGTAAATAAATGGGCATGGCTGTGCCTCAATAAAACTTTATTTAGAAAACAAGTAGTGAGCCAGATTTGACCCAGGGGCTATTGCTTGCTGTCTGCTGTAGAACATCGGCCGTAATTATCTTTTACAAGTAAACTTTTTATGCTGTTGATGGTTTCCTTTGCTGTGTAAATACTTTTTTGTTTGACGTACTCCCATATGTTTATTTTTTCTTTGTTTCCTTTGCCCAAGGAGATATAAGCAAAACAATATTACTAAGAGCAACTTCAAAGAGTTTACTGCCTATGTTTTCTTCTAGGAGTTTTATGGTTTTGTGTCTTACATTTAAGTCTTTAATCCATTTTGAGTTTATTCTTGTATATAGTGTAAGAAAGTGGTCTAGTTTCAATTTTTTTGCATGAATTTGTCCGGTTTTCCCAACACCATGTATTGAATAGACTGTCTTTAGCCCACTGTATATTCTTGCCTCCTTTGTCATAGATTAATTGACCACATAGGCGTGGGGTTTTTTTCTGGGCTCCCTATTCTGCTCCATTCATCTATGTGTCTGTTTTTATGCCAGTAGCATGCAGTTTTGATTACTATAGCCTTATAGAATAGTTTGATACCAGGTAGTGTGATACCTCCAACTTTGTTCTTCTTTCTCAAGACTGCTGTGGCTATTCGGGGTCTTTTGTGCTTCCACATACATTTTAGAATTATTCTAGATCTCTGAAAAAAATGTCATTGGTATTTCGATAGGAACTGCGTTGAACGTATAGATCACTTTAGGTAGTATGGCCATTTTAACAATGTTAATTCTTCCTATCAATGAGCATGGTATATGCTTCCATTTATTTGTATCTTCTTTGATTTCTTTCCTCAATGTCTTATTTTCTTAGTACCGGTTTTTACATCCTTAGTTACACTTATCCTAGGTATTTTATTTTTTAGACTTATTTGTGGGGATCACTTCATAAATTATATAAATGTCTAACCACTATGCCGTACATCTGAAACTAATATAATATTGAATGTCAACTGTAATTAAAAAATAAATAAAATAGAAAAAAGTAAACTTTGAAATTGAAGCATTATAATATACATATGATAAAAGTACGCAAATCCAATTAAGTTTTACAAAGTGAACACATCTTCATAACTGCCACCCAGATTAAAATGTAGCACATTACCAACACCCCGAAAGTGTTCCTGGTATGCCCCCCAGTTATCTCTATCCCCCACCACAAAGATAACCTCTAATTTGACTTCTTCGTTTATAATTTGTTTTGCTTGGCTGTGAACCTTATGTAAATGGAATCACACAGCATTTTCTTCCATTCAATGATATATGCGTGAGATCCTTCCATTATTGTGTGGGTTCTTCCAACTGCATTGCTATATAGTGTTCCACGTACAGTGTTACGATTATAACATTGTAAGAGTTTGCCACACTATGCATCTGTTCTAGTATTGATGATATTTAGGTTGCTCCCAGTTTGGGCCTGGGTGTAGAGTGAATGTTTATATATCTCTAAAATTCATGTCGAAACATAACCCCCAATGTAATGGTATTAGGAGGTAGGGGGCTTAGGGAGGTGATTAGGGCATGAGGGTGGAGCCCTCATGAGTGGGATTAGTGTCCTTATAAAAAAGACACCAGGGAGCTCCCTCACCCCTTCCACCATATGTGGACACAGTGGGAAGGCATTGTCTGTGAACCAGAGAGCGGGTCCTCCCCGGACGCGCGATCTGCCGGCACCTTGATCTTGGACTTCCCAGTCACCAGCACAGTGAGAAATAAGTGTCCGCTGTTTGTTTGTAAGCCACTCAGTCTGTGGCGTTCCGTTACAGCAGCCTGAATAGACTAAGACGGGGTTATTACAAACAAGGTCACCATGCACGTTTTCGACCACGTCTTTTGGTGCGTACGTTTACACATCACTATCAAGTACATTCGCAGAGTATATGGGCTACACTCAGCTTTAGTGAATAAGGCTAACCAATTTTCCAAAGTGGTTGTACTAATTTGCACTTCCATCTTCAG
>NW_011888804.1:6389851-6395283 GCF_000151845.1 Pteropus vampyrus
GTATGAGAGTTACAGCTACTCCAAGTATTGCCAACACCTAATTGTCATTGTTCCCTTTTCCTTTTTTTTTTTTTTTTGTAATTTTAGCTATTCTTGTATGTGTATGTCTAAACCTTATATACAGAAAAATGCAAAAATTTTAGGTATCCGGCTAAAAGTTTTTATATAAAAATTCTCTTTGTGGTTTTAATTGCATTTCCTTTCATTAATTCCCTTTTGACAGGTTTACTGGCCATTTGGATTTCTCTTTTGTGAAAAGTTTATTCATGTGTTTTACCCACTTAAAAGAAAATTGGGTCGTTTGTCTTTTCCTTATCGATTTATAGGAGTTCTTTAAACATTCTGAATATGAGTCCTCTCTTGGATATCTTTATTCCAACCATCTTCTCTCGCTCTGTGGTCTGCATTTTCATTCTCTCAATGGAATCTTTTGATGAACAGAAGTTCTCAGTTTTAATGAAATCCAACTGATCAATTATTTTCTTTATGGTTAGTTGTGTGTATGTGGTATGTGGTGTGTGTGCGCGCACGCATGTGTGTGTGTGTGTGTGTGTGTGTGTGCGTGTGTGAATCCTGCCTCAGAAATATTTGCTAAAGAAAAACTGTTTCCCTACTCACGACACTTCTAACACCAAACGTATGTGTTCTTTTCCCCACACCAACTAATTTTCCAACTCTCAGGACACCAACTGGGAGGCCTACAATTTAATTCAATTTGGACACTAACTACAGGTAGTTAGCGCCAGACTCCACAAGTTAAGGGCTCAGTATCACAAGACTGCCCTGATTCAGATGCCCCCCAACCCAGGTTCCATAATTTGCTGGAGCAGCTCACGAAATTCAGGAAACATGTACTTATGTTTATCGAGCAGATGAAGAAGCAGATGAAGAGGTAGATAGGATGAGGTCCGGGAGGGTCCCAAGCACTGGAGCTCTGTCCCTGTGGAGTCGGGGTGCACTGCCCTCCAGAACGTAGATGCAGTCGCCAACCCAGAAGCTCTTCGAACCCCATAGCTTAGGGACTTTTAGGAGGCGTCATCATGTAGGCATGACCTATCATAACTCAGTCTCCAGCCCCTCTTCTCTCCCAGAGGACAGGAAGTAGGGCTGAAAGTTCTAAGCTTCTAATCACAGCTCGATCTTTCTGAAGATCAGGCCCCCACCCTGAAGCCAACCAGGAGACCACCAAGAGTCACCTCATTAGAACAAAGGGTGCTCTTATCAACTCAGGCAATTCCAAAAGTGATTTAGGCGGTCTGTGTCAGGAACCAGAGGCAGAGAACAAACATATTTCTTATTATGTCACATTTGCCTGTCCCAAAGTCATGAAGATATTCTCTTAGGTTATCTCCTAGAAGCTTTCTTGTTTCACTTTGCGCACCTGCATCTACAATCATCAGAATAACCTCAACCAGAAATGTTTAAGGGCAGGCAATATTTTCAGTCTCTCACGCTCTTCCAGAACCCCGCCATCTGCCATCAAGATGTGGCATCTACTTCCCCTTCCCCTCGGCCTTGGTTGGCCTTTGTGACTGCCCCGACCGACAGAATGGAATACGGCAGAGATAATGGCATGACTCCAGAAATAATAGAAAGTGCCATGGCTCCCACCTGGCACCCTCCCTCAGGACAACTGCTTTGGGTGCCTTGACCGCCGTGTAAGGCGTCCTGCTCCTCTGAAGCCACCGTGCTGGAAAGGCCTTGTGGAGAGACCACACTGAGATGTAATGTACACTCAGGGGGCTCGTCTCTTCCGGCCCACTACATCCCCAGTGCAGATGCAAGACACGAGCATGGAGACTTCTAGATGCTCTCCACCCTGGCCACGTGACACAGCCCCAGCCAGAACTGCCCAGCCAAGCCGCTTCTGAGCCCCTGGCCTGCAGAAACCCTGAGACGTGTCGCTTGAAGCCACTGCGGTGAGGGCTCCTTCGTTATGGAGCAGCAGACGGGTGACTGGAGGGCATCCTTTCGGGAAGTCTCACTGGGAGAACGGGCCTGTGTGTGGGGTAGGCTGGTCTCTACCCTTGCTGCTTACTTCAGGAGTATGTTCTTAACCCCCAAAGGCAAAGGAAGCTTTGACTTTCCTTCTTCGAGGCTCAGTGTAATCTACTTAGCGTCTATGCAAGAGCACATTCATGAAAAGGGAAAGACTCCTAGAGATTAAGCAGATGGGAAAGATGAGGTAAGACAGAGAACAAGTTCCCCCTGGAAATGTGTGAAGGGTAGTGAAGTCTCTGCTCACCCACCGAGATTAGCTGCGGATTGCTTCTGAAGCTTGGGTCAGAAAGATAAGACCTAAAGGGAGCCCGGGGGAACCCTTACCCCATCCAAGGAGGAATACGACCAATTTCATGGAGAGATCTCCTTGCTCTGGAATCACTGGGTCGCTGGCTCCAGCAACCTACCAGCTCAGGTTAGAGAGAGCTCCTTCCAACTGGGCCCGGGGTCTAACCAGGCCTCTCTGATCCAGCCCGTGGGAAAGAGCTGGTTCTACTTCCCAGAGCAGGCAAGTCGGGGTGATAGATTAACCGGGGGGCACTTTTCACTTTTGTTTTTTTTAACGCCTACAGCACCCGGTCTTCCTAGGTGGTCTCCCATCCAAGTACGAACCAGGCCCAACCCTGCTTAGCTTCCGAGATCAGACGAGATCGGGCACGTTCAGGGTGGCATGGCCGTAGACTGTACTTTTCACTTTTTAATCACATGCTTGACATGCCGATAATGGCAATAACACCTTCTTCTATCTGTAATCATATTATTTACTTGTTTATCCCCTGTCTACCCCAAGCTGCTCCCCTACCCAGCCCCGCCACTTCTCCCCCACCCCGCCCCCCACCATACGAGCTACAGGAGATTAGAGACCCGGGTCATCTGTCTAAGTGACTGGCACAGATCAGGGCTCTGGAATGATTTCCCAAATGAATGGATGAATGAATGAGTGATAAAAGACAACAGCAACCCCTTATGAGTGCCTATCTGGTGCAGGTGCTGTTCACTATTTCAAGTCCTTCTTGAACAAGGGATGGTTCTCTTGGTTTTACAGAAGTTAGGAAATTTGCTCAAAATCCCAGAGTCGCTAAGGGGCAGAATCCGATCTCAAACTAGGCTGATCTGCCTCACACATCCATGCTCTTTAATACTAAGCACACTTTTGGCCACCAAGGGGCCCAGAGGGGATTGCCCACCCTTTTTTCTTCCTGGAGATAAGAGTGTTTTCACAAGGGCCTTGGAGACCAGAGTCTGGAGCTCCGAGCTGCTGTGCTGAGCGTGACCAGGCCCTCGCAACCCTGCACAGAGCCTCTGCCTCGGGCCAGGGTTCCAGTCCCACCTCTGTGGCCTGAAAACGTGGGGAAAGGGCAATTAAATTAACGGGGTCACGGAAGGAGGAGGGGGTGGGAAGCCGGTGGTTGAATCCAGAAAGGCCAGGTTTCAATTTGCATAATAATTTTGTTAGCAACAATGGGTGTCCAGGACATCTATTTAAAGGTTGTAATGTTAATTTAATGGGAAAAAAACTAATACGATTCCCCAGAATTTTTCAATTAAATTAATGTGATGGCCTTTAATGGATAGCTTAAGTAGAGAGCGTGAATAGGAGAAATATTGCATAAATTATACATACACTTATATATATGCTGCCCATATATATAATCTCTCTGCTCTAAGGTTTTGACATATGGGAGGCCCTATGCTTAAATCTGGCAACCAGTTATAACTCTATTTCAATTAAAGTGACCCTTTTATCATCTGCAGAAGGGGAGGAACCCTCCCCGGGGAGTTTCTACACGCCCCTTCCCTTCAACAGCATACCAGAAGATTCAGGTCTTAAAGAAACAGAGGATTCAGTGAACAATAAGCCACGGCAACACACGCATGCCCAAAAAAGTCAATGCTATGAGAAATTTAGCAGAGCAGAATCCTGTTCCTCAATCCCTGCTCCCTAAAGACAGCTAACGGGACAGTCAATAAAAGGGACTGCATTTCAACGGCCACTTTATCTTCTCGAGCGCGTATCATTCACGTGTCTCCTACAGCGAGTGTTCGCTGAACAGCCACTGAACACTGGCACTGTCGTAGGTGCTGCCAGGAATACTGCAGCGAACGACCAGACACGGTCCCTGCCTCGCAGAAAGTCCGGGGTGCCTTCAGGCAAGCTCTTCCCGCTCTGTTTTACCAGCTGTGAAAGAAAGATGAGTGTGGCAGCCCTTAGTTGGCATCCGAGGCAGCCCTCCCGCGACGACTAGTGTGACCAGCAGGATATTGCGGAAATGGAGGAGTGTGACAGCTAAGGGCGAGGTTATCAAAAGATGTCGCAACCTCCTCCCCTCTCCTCTCTCTCTCTCCCCGAGGGAAGCCCATCACCACAGTGCGAGGATGCTCAGCAGCCCTGTGAGGAGGTGCGTTAGTGAGGAACTGAGGCCTCCTGTCACTGGCCAGTATCGTCTTGCTCATAGCCAGATCCTTCGGCCCCGGCCAAGCCTTCAGATGAGACTGCACCTTCACCTGCACCTTCAAGCTTCAGGAAAGGTTTGGAGTCAGAACCACCTGGCTAAGCTATTCTGATTCCCGACTGACCCTCACCTGCACCTTCAAGCTTCAGAAAAGGTTTGGAGTCAGAACCACCTGGCTAAGCTATTCTGATTCCTGACCTCCAGCAACCACGTGAGAATGAATGTTTACTGTTGCTTTAAGCTTCGACATGTCAGAGTGAGCTGCACTGCACCGATAAATAGCGGCCACAATATTCCCCCTTTCCGGCTGGGCCTAGGTGAGGTCACGATGGAGACAAACTGGGTCACCTCTTCAGGGTCCCTCAGCTTCCTGCCCACCTCAGAGCATCCTGTGCCCTTTTCCTGAAGGCTTTATTCTCTGCTCCGTTGCTTAAGCTTTTAGCTGAACCATAGGCTCAAAGTTTAATATGACCATCTCAGAGGTATTGTCATTTTAATTAAAGTCTTTTGAAAATCAAAAAGGATTTCAGACCCAACAGTGAAATCTCAGAAACAAAGGAGCTGTTAGGTGATAGGAGTGCTCAGGGGGTCCTCAAATCACACCTCCTAAGGGCCTATGCTTTCTATTCCATTCCAGCAGCCAAAACAGAAAGGGCACAGAAGTGCTAACATTGACTCGTTTCCAGTTTTTAGCATCAATTTTTGTTTCCATTGGCTATTTTTCCCCCTGATAGGCTACGATGGTTCACAAATTGCTGATAGAGAAAATTCAAAGCTAAATGAGGTTTTCATTGATTAAACTCCAAAATACACCAGCAATGAGCCCTGGTGAGGCCCGGTGGTGCCAGGCCGTGGGGGCCACTGTGAACTTGCAGGAAGCCTGAGGTTTGGGTCTTGGCTCTGCCACTTACAGGCTGCATAAGCACAAGTGTGTCCACTGACCTCTGTGAGCCTCCTTTTCTCTTCCGTAAAGTGGGG
>NW_011888804.1:6396153-6398861 GCF_000151845.1 Pteropus vampyrus
AAAAAACAGCAGAATCAGAATTGAATTCACTAGGCAAATGAGTTTTAACTCTTTTGTATGATAAAAGAAAGCGAGTAGGTCCTGTCACAGAAATCCAAGAGCCAGACAACAAGAGAACCAGTGAGCCATTTGCCCTTCACAGGAGCTGGTCTTTGCATATGAGGTCGTGACTGAGTGATGAGCGCAATGGCATTTGTCAACTTGTCCCTCTACCCATGCACCCATACAACAGCTTGTCCACCCATCTATCCATCAACTCATCCATCCACTCATGCGTCTACCCATGAATCTACTCGTCTATCAATCCATCAATCTATAGATCCTTCTATCTATCTATTCATCTACCCTTCCAGGCATCCATCTGCCCACATATCCATGCCTGTATCCATCATCCATGCATGCATCCATCCAATCATTCACTCATCCATTCAGCAAACTTCTGTGGAGTACCTGTCACATTCTTGGTCCTATGAGAGATTCCCAATTCAATAGGAGCCTATTCTGGGCCTGCTGTGCCAGGTGCTAAGTTTGCAAAGGGGAATAAGGCAGGGTCCCTTAAGGAGTTTACTCTGGTTGTGGGTGTGGGGCAGAAAAGGAAACATCTCGCAGAGTGATGGAAGTACTAGAGAAACACAGAGGACACAAAACAGTGTGTGGTTCAAACTGGCCCCCCACAGTGGGGATGAGGCTGCCGAGAGCCTCTCAGAGTCTTCGCCCGGTCACCACTGTATGGGACTGTGTTTGCTGAAGAGTCGGTGAAGGGGGAGCAGAGCTAACTCACCGCACAGGACAAGTGGGTTTTGTTTGACTAACACCTTTTGGGAAAATGGAACCACTGGCCTCCTGCCCCACCCCTACCCCACCCCACCCCACCCCCGCCCTTCTCAGTCATCATGGTTCAGGTGAAGCTGACTCCACTCGCTCGCTCCAGGTCTGGACAAGCAGAGAACCAGACACTCCTGGGTCCAGGAGTGGATTCTGGGACGTGGCCACCAAATCCCTCCTCAGGACCGTGGTGGGAGCCTGGGACCAGGGCAGACTCTCCTACTTCTGATGGGTCTGGAAATGCTGGGACGCATGCTTCCCACCACGAAACGGGTGCGTGCATCTGAGAAGGATGCCCGTACGAGGGAAGCACGACCAAGAGGAAGAGACGGGGAGGACGGCATTCTTTGAGCTCCTGGATCCAGCCTCTCCTGGTCCATCAGCCAATAAATCCTTCTTTTAGCTTCAACCAGTCTGCAATGTTTTGTGTCACATACAACCTAGGGCTCCCAGATACACCTGGAAACATTCAGGAATAAGACCCATGTCCATAGGAGCAGGGGGTGCTTTGCCAGGTAACTTCGCTTGCATTTTGGGAGACGAAGTGGTGGTGGTCGGGGGGGATGGATGGACGGATAGATGGGTGGATTAGTGGATGGATGCCATCCTGATCACCAGGGAATCACAGCCTCATCTACAAAAAGCAGCTCCTATCAAAGACAGACAGGGCTCACTACTTTCCTCCGTGAGGGACGTGACCTAGATTTTAGTTTCAGCCTTGCCTCTAATCTGATCTTGGGCTAGTGACTGTCCCTCTCTGGGCCTCAGATTCCTCGACTGTAAAGTGAAATAACTATGTGAGATCCACATTTCTTGAAGCATAGTCAGTAGAACAAGTAGTCTTGCGAAATGAAAAGGAAAAAGCTATTTACATATGTACCTGTGCTCAGGAGTCATTGTGAGTTGAATTGTGTCCCCCTACCCCCCTCCCCCAAAAGATATGTTGAAGTCTAAACTCCTAGAATGTTTCCTTATTTGGAGATAGAGTAATCGTAATTAGTTAAGGTGAGGTCACGCTGGAGTGGGTGGGCCCCTAATCCAACACGCCTGGTGTCTTTCTCGGAAGAGGAGAGGACACACAGCGACACGCAGAGAAGACAGTCATGTGAAGATGGAGGCGAAGGTCGGAGGGATGCAGCCACAGGCCAAGGTATGCATACGACTGCCAGAGACTTCCAGAGGTTGGGAAGGGGCATTGAAGATGCTTCTGTAGCGCCTTCGGAAGGAGCACGGCCCTGCCGACACCTTAATGTCAGATTTCTGCCCTCCCAAACTGTAAGACAATACATTTCTGTACTGAGCCCCCCAGTTCATGATAGTTTGCCATGGCAGCTCTAGGAAACTCACAAAGGAGTCAAGGACATTTGCTAATTCTGTTTACTGCATCCCATCTGAGATGTGCCACGCATGCTCTCGCATTAAAGGCTCTAAGAGGTCCTCCAGTAAAGATCCATTTAAATGCATCTAATCCAGCATTTCCACAACCTCTTGGATGACTCCTAAGATTCAATGATCTCTACGATCTGTTCCAGCTGTGACTTTGTGGGGTGCTATTAACCTAATCATCTCAAAGAGTAACAGACATGGCTAGGCCGGGGCCAGGCAGTTAATGTGAGTAGGTCTGGTCAAACTTTCATACTTTTGATACTTTAATTTTTTAATGAACACATGTATGTGGTTTTAAAATAGTTAAACAGTAAAGCAGCTATAATGTGAAAAATAAATCTCTCTTCTGTGCCTCTCCACCAAGCTTTCACTAGACACAGCTCACCATTCTCTATTCCTCCAGAGATAATTTTATGCATATGTAAGCACATATATAGATATGTTCCCTGTTTTACAGTCTTTTTTTTTTTTTTTTTTTACTACATCTTAGATTTCTG
>NW_011888804.1:6400691-6404171 GCF_000151845.1 Pteropus vampyrus
TTGGGAAATCAGTTCTGTCACCTATTCAATCCCCACCACCACTGAATGTCACTGTCCCCATCACAGGTAAGAGAGCACAGTGACCCGCCTCAGCCAGGTAGACAGAAAAAGCAATCCGTTTTAAGGGTTCCTAGGATTTGTTTGAATCGGGTGCCGTACGACGCAGAAATGACTGCTGTGACAAAAGACATTTGTCCTACCCACAGATCCCTAGAAAGAGGAGGCACAGCCCGGCAGGCAGGACCACACGAGGAAGCGCCAGTGTTGGTCCGTAGGCAGAGGGAACGGGGTGGAGGGTGGACGTGGGTGAGAGTGTTTACTGCAGTTTTCACAGGAAGGAACAGGTGAGGCAGGGTAGGCAGGCTGCAATGGGCTAGCTTGAGTAATTTCAGTGGGCTCGGGGGTGCAGGGGCTGTCCTGAGTTGGGAGTTGGGTGCCCTGGGGTGAGGCGGGCAGGCGGGCAGCAGCCAGAGTGTGACGGCCCATAAAGGAGGAGGTTGCGGGGTTGGAAGGCGTGCTTACTATCACTAGGAATCCGCTCACCGCAGGAGGGGCAAATCTACACAATGGCAAGGTCCCAAGACCTCAAAGCCTCAGAATATAGAAAATAAGACATGGTTAAATGCAGACTCGGCCAGCCAGCGGTTCAAGCTGACCCCTCGGCTGCTCATGGTCACTGCAGAGAGCGAGACCCTGGCTAAAAGGGACGCTCCACCTGTGGGGAGAATGCAACAGGTTGGCTTCAGCTACAGATGGAAAGAACAGCATTGGTTTTGTGACATTTACGACAGTATCTTTGCATGGGCTCGTTAATCCTCGTAAGCCTGTGGACAGAAGGGTAAAACGAGGTACAGAGAGGCACTTCAATTGCGAAGCTGACGAAAAGGAAAACGAGTCTGTGCCAGAATAGCCACAAATTATTTTATTTTCTTATGAATTGTGTCCCATTTCAATTCAGAGCTTGTTGTCGAGGGCAGTGGATGGTGAGTGGTGTCCCTGATTAAAACAACACAAATACTGTTTTCAAAAATGTAGCAGGCTAGCGCCCATGTTGTTTTAATTTTCTGGGACCAGATTGTCCAGCTCTCGTGGATTTGATCCCAGACAGGCTCATTTGACTTATTCAGAGAAAAACTCTGTTTTCAGCCACAAACTGTACCCCTCGCCTTGGCCAAATATGTTGCAATCCTCACCAATGGTCCCAGCGGTCGTCCAGGAATCCTGAGCTCACCTTCTGGAACCTGTCTCCAGATGCTACTTGCATGGTCTCCACGTGCTACTGGCCTTAGGAAGAGACCATAGAGCTGGTCTAGGCTCAGCTTCAGAGTGAAATAAGACAAGGTAGAGCATGTGGTCAGTACTCCATAGTTGTCTGATGAATGAATGAGCGAACAACTAGACGGACAGACGGATGGATAGATGGACGGATGGATGGATGGATGGATGGATGGATGGATGGATGGATGGATGGGTGGGTGGATGGACAGATGGATGGGTGGGTGGATGGGTAGGAGGATGGGTGGGTGGATGGATGGATGAAGTTCAAGTTCTATTGGGCTGGTAAAAAAAAGTTTCCTTTCTCTTTTCCAACGAAATGTTTCCATCTTCGATATTGACTAGAACAGCTCTCTTCTTTTTAAAAGGGCCACTTCCTTCCTCAAAAAAAAAAAAACAAAAACTAAAAATAGAAGTACCATATGACCTAGCAATCACACTTCTGGGTATATATCCAAAGTAAATGAAATCAGGATCTTGAAGAGATAACTGCACTTCATGATCATTGAAGTATGATTCATAATTAGTTAATAATGTATTAATTATGATTTCTAAGATTCAATGATCTCTACAATAGGGAAAGATAGGGAAACGACCTGAGTGTCCATCGACAGAAGAAAGGCTAAAGAAATATACGCACACATACACCATGGAATACACACACACACACACACACACACACACACACACACACACACACCATGGAATATTATTCAGCCATAAAAAAGGAGGTAATCCTGCCATTTTCAACACCATGGACCCACAGGTCACTATGCCAAGTGAAATAAAGTAGATACAAAAACAAATACTGCATGGCATCGCTTACATGTGGAATCTGAGAAAGTAGGTCTTGCCGAAGCAGAGTAGAATGGTGGTAGCCAGGGACGGGGTTGGGGGCGGGCAGGAGGAACGGGGAGACGCTGGCCAAAGGGCACCAACTTGCAGGAAGATGAGTAGGTTCTGTGCTAGTCAATAATACTGTTTTGTATACTTGAAATTCGCTAAGAGTGTTCATCTTCACTGTTCTCGCCACGCACGAAAAAACCCGTAACTCTGAAAAATAAAAATAAAAGGGTCCACCTCCGTCTCTTTCATGTTATTCTTTTCTCTTACTTTGTGCCTCAAAACAAGCCTGGCGGCACAGAGAGATCACGATGACAGCCTCTCCTTTAAAAATGACCATGATCTCACTCCTCCACCCACCCGGTGGAAACTGGAGCAAGGCTCAAGGAGACCTGCTGTCACAGGATCCTGCTTACGGGCACAAAAGCCGGGAAATTTCAGAGCCAAGCTGGGCCGGGGGAGGCTGGAGCTCGTGAGCTGGGCTGAAATGATTCTTCCAGTCTGCAGAGAAGAACGGCCTGCCCGCCGGCCAGCCTGCCCAGCGGCAAACAGGAAATCCCAGAATTTATAGATGACCCCGTTACAAGGCAAATGTTTTGGAACAAATTGTTCTCCTTTCAAATCCTTGTTTTCCACTAGTTTTGCTTTCCGGATTCCCCCCTCCTTTCCACCTTCCCGCTGTCCTTGTTAAACCGAGGCCATAGCGCCACCTGCTGTCTGTCATGGGCAGTGGGACAAGCCGGGTCAGCCCCGGGTAAGTTCCCCACCTCCTGTGCTAAATTTACAACCGAGTGGGTGAATGGGTCTCTGGCTCTGACCCGAGGCTTTGTGCTTAAGATCACGTACTAAGCCGCAAGAGAACTTCTCCTGAGGTTGTCACGGGACCTGTCCTCTGGGACAGCCAGGACCGGCGGAGAAAGCAAGCCATGTGGCATCACCCTTCAAGGCCGGGTCTCCACTCCCTGCAAAACAGCTGTGCCAGCTTTGGCCAGCCACCTCAACCCATCAAGCCTCGATTTCTCCTGGACACAACTACAGCTGCTTTTCTAAGTGGTCTGGGGAAAGTGTGTGCACGTGCCTGGTCAACGGAAGATGCTTCATCAACATGTGTCTCCTGTCTCTCCCATGTGGAGAGTTGCTCACTGGGGATGAGCATCTTGGAGAGTCCTAGGGGCAAAGTCTGGACCTCAGAAAAGCGGCACGGTTCTCTGCTTACAAGAGGACAGACCACAGCAGTGCACATGACGGGCCTCGGCCAAGCTCCCACTTACGAGTGGAGCAACCTTGGGCGAGTCGCTTCTCCCTCTACGGTCTCAGTTTCCCCACCTGTATGTGGGGACAGCGACAGTACCACAAAGGGTG
>NW_011888804.1:6404831-6407505 GCF_000151845.1 Pteropus vampyrus
GGATGAGTTTTATGATACAAAGGCTGAGTTCATGCACTCTTTCGCTACTGACACAAGTTGAATACCCTCTAAGAAGTGAGTCCCCCCGCCCAAGAAAGTTCTTTCTCTCTAACCCAGGGAAAGAGAAGAACACATAAAAGATCTCCACTGTGGCCACTAGCTGAAGTGACTCCAGGCAGGAGAGCAGCGGGTCAGATGACATTGGGGAGCAAGGCTGGGTCCTCCGTGAGGAGGAGCTGGGGGGCCCTCGGGAGCCACAGAGGATTCACAAGCAAGGGAGGAACATGTCCAGGAAGAGAATTCGGGAGGCCACATGAGGGATAAATTATGGCAAGGACGACACAGTTCCTGTTGCGTCACGTGAGTTAAGTGACCAGCCCTCCTGGTTTGCCCGGGACGGAGGGAGTGCCTGGAACGTGGGATCTTTGGTTTTAAGGGTGGGAAAGTCCCAGGAGAAGTCGGCCATCCTAGTTCAGCGTAAAGGCGGCTTCTTGGAGCTGGGCAATGCAGTGATCCTGACTGCAAGCCAGAACCTCCTGGTCCTCCTCGCCTGCTCGCACGCATAACCTCTCCTGCCCCGCACCCTCTCAGGTCAGTTCCGCTGAGCGACAACTAGTATAGCAGGTTAACACATCAGCGTGGATCGCATGCTTAATTCTCTTAGGCAATATTTGTGTATTTAAACAAAGGCCTCCTAGAGACAACATTTTAATCCAATGGAGTGACTAATAGTAAAAATTTTAGCCCAGGAGAGATGGGGACTATTTGGGGGGTGGGGAGGGAAGCGGGGGAACCGCCACATCACCCACATCACGTCCGGTGAAGCAGCTATCTGTTTTACCTTGCACAGAGCCAGCTCTGTCTTCCTGGCTCACCAGCCTGCCCTGCGGAGCAAGCCTGCAGGAGCCTGGACTGCTTAAATATTCTGTAAATAATGCTGACTACAGAACTTTAGCGATAGACTCGCAGAATCATAGCCCTAGGATCACAGAATGTCAGAGGAGAAACAGATGCTAGACATCACAGAGTCCAGGGTCAGAAAGCACAGCGCACTCATGCTGCCACTTCCCCCTGCCATGCCCATGGCAGACAGCACCAATCAATCACGGCACCGTCTAGCTGAGCTCGCGGGTAGCCTGACCATCTTTCGAGGCATTCTAGGAGGCGGCGAGCGATTATTTTGGACTCTACTACGAATAGCTAAGGCTCATTGAACACACTAACTATATTCCTTTCCCCTTTTCATCATCGCTTTCCTCACCGACTATTTGCCCAGCCCTTTATATTGGGGTTTCTCAACCTTGGCACCACTGACATTTAGGCTGGACAATTCTTGGTTGTGGGGGGCTGTGCTGTGCATTGTAGGGTGTTTAGCAGCTTGCCTGGCCCTCTACCCACTAGATGCCAGCAGCGCTGCCCCCCTCCCCCGCACGTGGTGACAACCAACAATGTCTCCAGACATTGCCAAATGTCCCCTGGGGACGGGAGGTGGGGTGAAGGGGCAAAGTCGCTGCTGGTTGAGAACTCTTTATTTCCACATTTTCTCAATCTTCATCACACGCCTCTAGAGCAGATGCTCTGGATTTTTACTTCACGGATGAAGGGACTGAGGCCAAGGAGGCACCCGAGATGAGAGTGAGTGACAAAGGCAGGATGCGGGGGCCCAAATTCCCCTTCAAGAGCTCTTCCTCCTCCAGTCGGGAGATTCCGCTCGGCTCATTGTCTTTGGCTGCAAACCCCCCGGGCAAGGACTGGAACCTGTGAGGCTGAGAAAAACCAGACGCCCAGTCGATGCTCCCGCGTTTGACAAGGGCGCTGGGGGTGGGCGGCCTGGTGCGGCATGGCAACCGTCTCGGTTCCTCTGTACCCTAAACACGGCTCCGGGTGGGGAGACAGCTCCGGGAAGAGGCTGTCTGGGACCCCGTGACGCTCGCCGGTGGCACAAAGGCTGTGTAGCGATACCACTAATAATACTCTCCTTCTCTCGAACACTGACAGGCTCTCCCCACTTCGTGGGAAGCACGTGAAATCTGGCTTTGCCCCCAGAGATTTGGGATTGAAAACCTGACAGTTTGGACATACAGCCGTGGGCAATGTTTCCCTTCTCCAGGGCTTGTGTCTGTGCCAAGAATTCCGAACAAAGGGGGAAAAATTAATTAATTTTAAGAACCCATAAAAAATGCTCATGAAACTGACTGGTTAGAAACTGTCCATTTTTCTCCTTGGTAGCGATCAAAATGTCACGAGTTTCTACACACATATTTCACAGACGTTCCATAAATCTTCCTGATGTGCTTCTTCCCTATAAGTGAGGTCCCCTGGGAAGTCATTGAGTTTCCTCACTACATGTATTCAAGAGAAAATTGGATGTAACACTCAGAGAAGGCGGCGGCCGGGGGAGGAGGGAGGAGCGGGGGGAGAGAGCAGGGTGTCTGAGAAGAAGCTAGACAGAAAGTTCAGTGCCAAGGACAGGGACGCTCCTTGTCTTGGAAATTCCTGAGATTTCCAAACTGCCTTTTGCTTCTAATGCACAAATAATCTCTTTGTGCTATCTTTTTATTCTTTGTATGTATTTACTTCCGACCCCAAAAGTAATACTTTCTTTGCACAAAATCTGAAAGGGTAGAGGAAAGTAGAAGGAAATAAAACAGTACAATTGAAAAAAAAAAAAAAA
>NW_011888804.1:6407988-6409354 GCF_000151845.1 Pteropus vampyrus
GGGGATGGGGGGGGATGATTTGTTTTCTGCAAGGGCTCCGCTTACGCGGGCTTTTCCCTTCCTGTCGCTCGTTGCTCGGGACGATTCCGTTCACACCCTGCGCTTCAGCCGGGGCTGCATCTGCAACTCTCCGGGCCGACGCCGCGTCCCGCCACCTTTTCACGGAGCGGCGCTGACACCCATCTGCTCAAACAAATGAACGTTTCCATCTCACATAACTCATTTGGCTGGATCGTCAAGGTTATACGCCAGCCCGGAGACAGGGGCGGGGGTGATGCAGGGGATGGGGAGGGGTAGGAGAGGCGTTTGCAATGCATACGTGGCAAGTAACGCCGCTGCATTTTTGTAGCCCCGAAAGAGGGGTGGGTGGACGAACACGGCTATCGTGCAATTCGCATGCACCAGTCACTGTCTCCTCTCACAAGTCCTGCTGATGTTTGGGGTGGGTCACAGCCCGAGCTGTGTTAGCTGATGGGTGCAGCAATCTGGGGCAATGTTCTCTGTGCAAAGACCGCGTGTGGAGTTCGTGTAAGCATGCGTGCTCGTGCGCGTGCGCGTGCGCGTGCGTGTGCGTTTGGGGGGATAGCAGTGAGAAGTGGGAATTATTCTGTACAAGGCGATCAAGGCATTCAGCGAAAGGCAGATAAGGTACATAGTAGAAAGGGGAGGTACTTTTTTCTTTTTTAAAAAAAACTTTTTTATTTTGAAATAATTTTCGAGTTAAAGTGAGAAAACAGTGCAGAGATTTCCCATATACGCCTCACCCCGCTTTCCCTAACGTTAACATCTTACATAAAACTAAGATATAATGATCAAAACCAGGAAACTAATGTTGATTCATGACCATTCACTAATCTTCTACAGGTTCTAGTCTGACTTCACCAGTTTTTCCACTAATATCCTTTTTCCGGAGAATGGGTTCTTCCAAGTCAGACGGATTTGGGTATAAATCCCGGCTCTGTCACCGTGAAACTGCTCCAGCCATGCCGTCTCTCTGAGCAACCATTGCTTTCTCGTAACATGGGAGATAGCCGTACTTACCTAATAGGGTCCTCGCGATGATGACGTGCGGAAAGGCGCACGTGCCGAGCCCTGGCAGGCACGTAGGCACCGACGTGGCTTTTTATCTCCCCCACCTGCCTTCAGAGGGGCATGCTCCACCCTCAAGGACAACCGACATGTACGCAAATTCCTGTTAGGCCAGTCGGACTTAATCTCAGTGGCTGAATCCGGTGTCTTGATTTGGAAGGGAGAAAGACAGGAGGCAGAGAGTTTAACGAGGAAGCTTTTGCCACGATCCATGTAAGCTAAATCTGCACGGTGGCAACAGGGAGGAGGGGGAGAGTTTAATAAACATTTCACATGC
>NW_011888804.1:6409404-6413292 GCF_000151845.1 Pteropus vampyrus
AGGAAACTAATGTTGATTCATGACCATTCACTAATCTTCTACAGGTTCTAGTCTGACTTCACCAGTTTTTCCACTAATATCCTTTTTCCGGAGAATGGGTTCTTCCAAGTCAGACGGATTTGGGTATAAATCCCGGCTCTGTCACCGTGAAACTGCTCCAGCCATGCCGTCTCTCTGAGCAACGATTGCTTTCTCGTAATATGGGAGATAGCCGTACTTACCTAATAGGGTCCTCGCGATGATGACGTGCGGAAAGGCACACGTGCCGAGCCCTGGCAGGCACGTAGGCACCGACGTGGCTTTTTATCTCCCCACCTGCCTTCAAAGGGGCATGCTCCACCCTCAAGGACAACTGACATGTACGCAAATTCCTGTTAGGCCAGTCGGACTTAATCTCAGTGGCTGAATCCGGTGTCTTGATTTGGAAGGGAGAAAGACAGGAGGCAGAGAGTTTAACGAGGAAGCTTTTGCCACGATCCATGTAAGCTAAATCTGCACGGTGGCAACAGGGAGGAGGGGGAGAGTTTAATAAACATTTCACATGCAGAATGAAGAGGAGCTGATAATGGACTGCATGTGAGGGCAAACATGGGAGGGGCCAGCAATTAGCAAGATTATATTTTTGAATGACTGGTAATCCCTTCAACTGAGATGAGCGAGAGGGAACCAGCTCAGGGGAGGAGAGAGGCAGAAACAATCATGTAACCAGCACTCGCTGAGCGCCAGCTGCATGCACTGGGCTTAGCACTCTTCGAGCACGTCAGCGAATTCACTTAATAACCCAAGAAAACCGTGACACAGAGAAATTAAGTCATTTGCCCACGTACGTTTTTAGAAGTCCTAAAGTCCAAGATACCCGCATGCGGGAACAGCTACGTAATTTGCAGGTCGCCCTGAAAAATGAAAATGAGACACCCCCCCCCACCTTGTTCAAAATGTATTAAGAATTTCAAGACGGGGACAGCCGAATATTAAACCAAGCATGGGGCTGGTCCTACTGAGATCAGGGTCCGGAAACAGCCCTTCTGCAGGAAGTGCATTCGGGGGCGGGCAAGAAGAAAGATTTTGAGGGGAGTTGGGGAGCGAAGAGGGGGGGCTTGGGGAAGGCCCGTGCTGAGGGCCACAACTCATGGAAGAAACCCACAGGAGTCAGCAAGTAGGAGAAGAAATAGGAAGATGCCGTCAAGAGCCACCGAGAGGGCAAAGGTCACAGGAGAGAAGGTTCGGAGGGCGAGGCTGAAGGCGCCCCTCTCCGTGCAGATCAGGCTGCCCGTCTTGGGAGCCCCGTTTCTCAGGAGCGGAGAAGGCCGAAGCTGAACCGCGATTCACCGTGGACGGAAGGGAAGTGAGGGAGAGGCTAGCGGCCCCGGCGCCCTGATCTCAACAAGTTCTGGCACTGCCGTGATCGGGGGGCAAGTTTGAGTCATGACGATTTCGTAAAAAGCTCAAACTGCTTACAGACTGCTTCTCATTTGGGCCCCGTGGGCACTAAGAAATGCCTTCCTCCTTCTTAGCCTCCCTAAGGGTTGGCTGACTCTATCCTTAAATTGTGGCCGGGGACTGGAGCTGAAAAAGCCTTTGAGGATTCTTGTGCGGCAACCACTAAAATCTCTTTCTGGAGAAGCAAACTCTGGCCAGGCTTCGGCGTGGTCAGGGGGGCTCGGATCTGGAAATGAGCTACTTTCCTTTGTTTGGACAATTGCAACGAGGAGGGACAAGTTGTCATGGGCTGGTTATTTATAGATATTGGCTGGGCTGTTGGTCTCATTCCAAATAAAGATACTAAAAGGAAAAGAGGCAGATCAAGGCTCATATGAACCCAGCCTCACAGAAAGGAGCTGGCCTCAGATTTTACAGCCTTCTGTTCTCAGTATTAGCTTCTCGACTGGTTTTATTCCCTTATCCTTTCTAAGCCATAGAGTCCCAGAGCCCCCAAACAATTAGAAGTCCCCCAAACTACTGGCCTTATACCTGAGTATACAGATCATCACGTGCATTGGCAATGAGCGCCTAAACTTTTCACGACTGGTGAATTCCTGAGCCTAATAATCTGTGTTTTCAGGAATTTTTATGTTTTTAAAATCATAAATAAAACAAAAGTTTTATTTTAAAAAATAGACTTTGTTTTTTAGTGTAGTTTTAGGTTCACAGCAAAACTGAGAGTTCCCATAATACCCTGTACCCCCCCCCCACCCACACACACAGCCCCCACCACGGTGGGACGTCTGTTAGAATCGATGAACTGCCATTGACACGTCATCATCACCCAGAGTCCGTAGTGTACACTGGGGTTCGCCCTTGGCGCTGTCCATTCTTTGGGTTTTGACCGATGTGCAATGACATACATCTACTATTATAGTATCATACAGATTAGTTTCACTGCCCTAAAAATCCTCTATGCTTCGCCTACTCATCCCCCAGCCCAACACCTGGCAGCCACCGATCTTTTTACTGTTTCCATAGGTTTGCCTTTTCCAGAATGTCATGTAGTTGGAATCATACCATACGTAGCCTTTTCAGAGCAAAGTTTTACTTTTAATAAATATTCTATCTTAAAAAAAAAAAAAAGCATGTTTAAGGCAGAAAACTCCAACTCCCGACTACACAGTAGTTACATACAATTTCCGGTGTGAACTAGTCTGGCTGGCTACGTGATGCTACAGTAACAAAGACGCCCTGAAACCTCCGTCGCTCATAACAAGTTCATTTCTCATTTACACAAAGTCTGACGCAGGACAGCGGGGACCCTCTTCCCCCACCTCAGCATGTGGCTTCTAGTGTCACTGTAGCAAGGGAAAAGAGATGACAGAAAACGCTTGCCTGCTTTTAAATAGTTCTGCTCCACAGGGACCTAGAGACATGCTCGCTCTGATGGCCAGAGCAGTCATTCGGCTCCAAGGTAACCACATGGAGACGAGGAAGCGGAAGCGAGCGTGACCGTCTGTGCCACACACTGAAGCTATCTCCATGCCCCGACCCGCTCTGCCGAGGCAACTAAGTCCTGTTAACAGCAGTCAGCATCCTTCGAGACTGTCTGCTAATAAACGCACATTTATGCACACTGCTCACTCTTCTGCTCTCGACACGGAGATACATAAAACTCTTTTTACAAAAACGGGACCGTGCTTTGCACACACTCTTGGGATATGCTTTTTTACTTGACAGTGTATCCTGGACATCCGTTCCCACAGGGAGGAGTACAAATGCGATTTCATCACAAAACGGTGACATTACACTGTGTTCTCTTAGGTGCTCTTTGCTCTGGCAGTGAACTCCTGGGCAGCATCTCATCACAGGCACCGTTAATCGGGACTTTGCTGTTTACCGGGCAAGTACTGAGTGACCTCCCCCACTGCCAGCAACGCCGTGAGGTCGATACCACTATTACTTCTCTCCTGTGTTCAGATGATGGACCTGTGGCTCTGAGAGGTGAAGAATGTACTGTCCGAGGTCACACGGCTGGTAAGTGACAGGAGGCGATCAATTGCACTCACAAACCTAAGCTTTCTCCTCCTTTTGCCTCTGGAGCATCTTCAGAGCCTCAGGGCCTAACCCGGGCTTGACACATGATAGGTGCTGAGTAGTATTTACTGAATAAATGGCTAAGAGGTGCCCTAAGACTGAATGGAATGCTCAAATCTATATGGAAATGGCTGTAAGTAACTACAATACTTAACCGACAAACACGAGTGATCACGCTCTTAAATATCACTTGTATTTGTCTTCTAGTGACACTGTGAGTTCCTAAGGACCTAAACCACGTGCTTCGTACTAAGCACTTCTGACTTCCACCAACACACAAAAGCCAGGCAGAGTTTGACACACAGAGTGAGTATATGAGCATCTAATTCAGGCCCCCACATCTCCTGTCTAGATGTTTCCAGCAGC
>NW_011888804.1:6413922-6423390 GCF_000151845.1 Pteropus vampyrus
TCTTGTTAAACAGAATTAAACCTTCTAAGCAAAGGTCTTCTGTGAAGCAGACTTTCTGGGATATGTGGGGGAGCGGGGGGAAAGCTCGAGTTTTCTCTGTGCTTCCTAACTAGCGATGGAAGGAGAAATGGGTACAGAAAGCAAGGGTCATTTTTCATTGCAGCATCTGAGAATTCCTGCCTGAAGTTCCTACTCAGAAACCAGGCAGAGGGACTGAGAGGGGGGAGCCACAGGGTCGCTCGAAACTCTTCCCGGATCTACTCTAGAGTAAGTAGCACTGTTGTGAAGTTGCCTCTGTATGTGTAAATAACAACACTGTGGTTAAGAATGCAAGTTCAAGGAGCTTACAAATGAGAAATTCATGCTGTAGATGGTAACAGTTGGGCCAACAGCAAGAAGATGCATTCAGCCTCTCCTGGGGGTCCTGGCAGTGACGGGACAATCCAAATGTATGCTTCAGACTCTGTCATTCTTCCACAGCTATGACCCCAAGGCATGCCACGAACCAGCTGGCAAGCTCCTGCGCGAACCCTCAGCTGGAGGCTGGCTGCTTTGAGAAGTACATTCAGCATCAAGCAGGGACATGGGATAACTGTTTTGCTTCTTAGAATGACTTGCAGATTCATTCATTCAAACAGTCTTCAAACGGTGGCTGGGCCTTTACCATTGAGTGGTCGAGAGTGACACTGGCTTTGCAAACAGATAGCTCGCTTAAATGCCAGCTCTGCCACTTACTAGCTGTGTGACCTTGAGAACTTTACTTAACTTCTCTGAGCCTAAGTTTACACATATGTAAAACAGCTAAAAATGCCTACCTCGGAGGCAGTGATGATTCAATGAGATAATGCACGGGAAGTGCTGATCAGAGTAGCATCAAATGGGAAGTAGATACCAGTATTAATATCATTCTTATGATTACTCTACATTCAAAAAAATTTAAATAGCTCTGTAATCCCCGCACACAGAATGCAAGGGGACAGTGGTGGACAGCAAGACTGGTTGGTAGGTAGAACAGGATCATTTCTAAGAAAGAACGCAGCACAAAATTTTAGAGCAGAAAGGAATGTTCGCAATTATTCGATTCGCTTTACAAGTTAAGGATGTAAAGCTGAAGTACGCAGACGTGGGGTGAAGTGACTTGTCCAAGGTCATAGAGAAAGTCAGGGGCATGCCTGGGCCGGGGCTCAGGCTTCCTGATACCCGGGGGCTGCTTTCCCATTGCCTTCTCTACTACCGATGAGTGGACCGGAAGGGAGGTACCTCCTCCCTCAGTGTAAACCAAGTCCAGGGTCACAGACAGATGTTCCAAAACGGTGCTGGTGGAAAATTCAAGTTGATGTATAGTATTTTTAAGGAATGTTTCCATAGAGATGCACAAATAATTGGCAACAGTAATCCTTTATGCAGACAGAAAGGAACCATTCATTCGAACAGGACATGCAGAGGGCGTTGGAGTGACGTGCCTGTTCTTTTGGAGTGTGGACAGAGCGTTCAGGCCGAGATCTAGGAGACCCGGGGTTAAAAGCCACTATTCCAGAAGTGGGGCCCGAAATCTTTTGACAGTCCTATTCACCGATGACGCCCAGACTGCACAGCCTCACTGAAGAGGTGCACACTGGGCCTTTCTGTCAGCCGGACCCTGGCTAAGGTGCTGGGGCGCACAATGTCAGCCCTCTCCTGAGAAGCATTTCTGCCTGTGTGAGTTTCCTCTTGCCACTGTAACAAATGACCACAAACCTAGTGGCTTAAAACAACACAGATTTATTATCTTATCATTCTGGAGGCCAGACGTCTAAAATCAAGGTGTCAGCAATGCTGGTCCTTCCGGAGGCTTCAGGGGAGTGTTGGTTTCCTTGCTTTTCCTACTCCCCGAGGCTGCCTGCGTTCCTTGGCTTGTGGCCCCTCCCTCACGTCACTCTTAACCTTTGATTTCTGTTGTCACATCTCCTACTACTGACAACAGCAGATGGGCAGGCACGCGCTAGCCGAGGGACTACTGGAAAGGAACTAAATTTATTTGAGCCCCCGTTTCTTCGTCAGAAAGACAGGGGCGACGCGACCGCATCAAACAAGGTATGTGTAAACACTGAGCACCGCACCGGACGCGCAGCAAGACCCCAAGAAAGGCTGCGACTTTTATAATCGCGCTGAAAACTGCGATCGCCATCATCGCCATCTTCTTTGAAATCAGATAGGCTCCGGTTCAAGTCCTGTGGCTCCACTCAAGAGATCCATGACCTGGGACACCTGGTTTACCCTCTCTCATTTAGCCTTCCTGAAAAAGCGGATGGTAATGGCATTTACCTCCTAGGATGATGGCAATTAGAGGCCTCTATGGTTTGTGAGAGGCTGAAGAAGATCTTGGAAAGGGCATTGCAGTCCTAATAACTAAGGAGTCCGGATTCAGAAGAATCACTTTCTTCTCACCCACCCTTTCCTCCGTGCTCCCTGCCCCTCTTCCTCGGCCAACGGGAAGTCTGAGCGTTGACCTTCCTAATCTTTTGTTTCTGTCACTGTCCCGCTGAACTTGAAAATAATAGATTTTTCACAGGTGGAGAGGATGTTACGAGACCTTTGCTTGTCTATGAAATATGGGTGATGATAGCACCAACCTCATATAGTTGCTCTGAGGGTTTAGAAGAGGTACAGAAGGTGTTTGCGATTATATCGTGGGAGGCTAATAGCTTAGGCTCCGCAGTTGGACAGATTGAGCCCAGGTTCTGGCTGTGTCGGTTATGAGCTCTGTGATTGTAGGCAAATGACTTAACCTCTCTGTCTGAATTCTTCATCTTCAAAATCAGAATGATACGGCCGACCGCGGAGGTCCTTTGGGGGATACTAAGAGAACGCCTAGGGTATGCTCATTATTATTATTACAGTGGTTGTTATTATGCCCTTTTCACTTAAATACAAAAAAAAAAAAAAAATAGGCGCAGAGAGGGGAAGTGCCTTGCCCAAGGTCACAGAGCAAGTTGGTGGCAATCCATCACGCAGACAGCTTCCTGTAGGATGAGGAGTCCAGGCGAATTCCTGGCATGAATTCCAGGGGCTGGAACCTGAGAAGGTGCAAAGCACTCCCCACCTCATAGGCCGTGTTCCTGTGCAAAGGGCAGGATGGCATCCTCCGCCTGCAGACTACGAACCCGCCTTGGTGGCCCTGCATCCCAGGACTGCACAGCTCTGCCTTCTGAGGAATCAGATGGCACCAGCAGACGGTCTCTCCATGCTACTGGAGCCTGCATCGCTCCCATCATTTATTTTGGACAGGGCACAAGATGGGATATCAAAGGCGTCAGCTGCTGGCCGGAGGAAACAGCTAAGGGGCCAGCACGCCTCCTGGGGCCTCCAGGGGCAGAGTGAACACCCCGTGTGAGTCGGCATTTGCTCTTCCCATTTTGCTCCGACTTTATTGATTGACACTTGATCTATTCAAAGGTATGAGAGGCAAACTATTTTCTTGGCATAAAGGTTTCTACTAAAAAAAAAGTTATAGATACATTTTTTAAAAAAGAAACTGGAGGTATTTATAAAATTAGAGTTAAGACTGGAGAGTTTCAAGCAACAGCCGAGGCCTGTGAAAGGGAGGGGTCAGGACTCCTGGCTCCCCACATTCAAATGAGTCAAAGGATGACTTTAGACACGCCCACCCAGGGTTTTACTTTCCCATCATGCTCTGCTGTACAACAGCTTTTCAGACCTCTCTGGAACAGATGCTGCTATGAAGAAGGCCTTCCTTTGCCCAAGGCGCAACACAGACACCCCTAAATGCCCAGCCGGTGGGCCCGCCAGATTCCAACGATGATGCAGGCCAACAGACACTACTGCAGTAAGGAGATGATCGTCGCCAACCTGCTTTAACAGCGGGATCATTTGAGGAGAAAGTTCCAGGGAGGGCAGCTTTTAGGGGCCACAGACATCCATGTTGGCCAGCTTCCTTCCCGGGTATGGGTGACCAGGTCATCGATAGGTTGATGCTGCTATTTTCTGCGGCAGGTAGGGCACAGTGAAAAGGACAATGACCTCGGGGTCAAGAGACCTGGGGTCAGATCCCAGCCCAGGCCAAGTCTACTTTCAGTTTCCCCATCTGTAAAATGGGAAGCTCCAGGAGCCTCGCCTCCAAGTTTATTTTATTTTAAATAGGCTTTAATTTTTAGAGCAGTTTTAGGTTCATAGCAATACCGAGCAGAAAAGACAAAGATTCCCCATAGCACCCCCTGCCTGGCACACACACAGCCTCCCCCATTATCAACATCCCCCGCCAGAGTGGTACTATCATTATAACTGATGAACTTACATCATTATCACCTAAAGTCCACGGTTTATATCAGGGTTCACTGTTGGTGTTCTACCTGCTATGGGTTTTGATAAATGAATAATGACATGTATCTGCTAGTGTAGTATCACACAGAATAACTTCCCTGCCTAAAAGTTCTATGTGCTCTGCCTTTTCATCTCCCCCACCCCCACCCAACCACTGATCTTTATATGGTCTCCATAGTTCTGCCTTTTCTAGACTGTCCTATAGTTGGCATCATACAGTCTGTAGGCTTTTCGGGTTGGCTTCTTTCACTTAGTTAAATGCATTTACGTTTCCTCCATGTCTTTTCATGGCTTGGTAGCTGATTTCTTTTTAGCACTGAGTAGTATTCCATTGTCTGGATGTACCACAGTTCAGTTATCCATTCGCCTACTGAAGGACTTCTTGGTTGTTTCTAAATTTGGGCCATTATGAATAAAACTGCTGTAAACATCCATGTGCAGGTTTTTTATGTACACATAAATTTTTAACTATCCAAGTTTTAAAACCAAACCAGCTGTGTCTCAGATCTCCAGCATCCTTTTAACAGTGTGTAGTGTGTAGATAAGCCTGAAGGAGTCCGCTCTGGCGTGTCAGTCGTACGAGTCACTAGGAAACACGGAGCTGAGAATACCAGAGCCATGGCTGAAGCGAGATCAGGGGGTACAGATTCTCTGGATACCTATGGGAAATAGCAACCTTTCATTCAATCGGTGTTTTATAGCAAAATCAAAAGCTTATCAAGGAACACCTCCCCCACCCCCTCGCCCCACCATCAATGACTGTTGTTAGGTTGAATAACAATAGAATTGCCCTCCACTTCAACCTGTCTAGGATTCAAAAGTGCTTTTCGAATGCTAATCCATTCATCTTCACAGTAACCCTGGAAGCGTTCCATTAGGCAAAATCTGTATTATTTTTACCACTATCAAGTACGGAGTGCTGTTCTCTTAATGGAAAAAATAATCGAGCTATGATCTGAAAAGAATAATGGACAGAGGATGCTCAGAGTGGTCTGAGCTCACGTGGATGGTGTGAATAGCTCCCACACCTAAGTGTCGCACGTAGCCCTGTGCCACAGTGGGAAGTGTGGCTTTTTGAAGGGTCAGGGCCAGGAAACACCTTCTGACGACGTGAGTACCACGGGGCCCCAGGAAGCGCTTAGGTTCACTGAGCTGAAGTCTCCTGAAATCATATTATTTATTATTCTTGGCGTTGCCGCTCGCTCGCTGGGCGAGGGAATCGGGCAACCTCTCTACTTTCCTCACTCTGAAACGGGTTCGTGGTGTTTGCCTCCCTCTTGGAGGTGCTGTGTCATCGGAACAATTAACGGTGGAACAAAAAGGCCATTTAATCGTTTGGTGGGCTGCACGTCGGGGAAAGAGCTAAATGCCTTACGTGGAGGTTTGCGGTCCTGGATTGTAAACACCGACTGGTGATTGATTCAGCGATCGGCAAACTAGTGCCGAGGCTGGGGGCACCTGGGGTCGTGCAGGTCTGGGGTAAATGCATGCGCTTCTGCGTCAGAAAGACCGGGCCTCAAATCCCCGTCTACCACTTGCTGGCTGTGTGACCTTGGGTAGGTCGCCTGACCTCTCTGAGACTGTTTCCTGCTCCATGAACTAGGAAAACACAGTCTCCCAGGGCTGCTGTGAGGATTAAACGAAGCACCTGGCACTTAGCAGGTTCTTGATAAAGGGCAACTGTCATGAGAGCCTGTCATTTTCCATCGGGTCTTGAGAACTGAATGCAGCGTTTCTGCGACGTGTGGTCCCTGTACCACTTACAGGAAATGAGGAGAAGGTTCGAGGCGGTCCATGGAGATTCTTAGATATTTGGAATTAGAAACAAATAGAAAGGGCACATCAAACTTGTGATTTTTCTGGCCGTTACTCATTAGAACGGGGCTAAGTTTTTAGAAAGCAAGTCGATTTAAAAATTACCGTAAATAAATAATTGTGTAGTTGGACATTGATTGGGTAAAACAGTCTGAAGGCGGTGCATGAAAGATGAGACCACGAAGAGCTGGCAGCACGAGAACAGAGGCCCTGAGCTGGTAGCAGGTTACAGTCACCAGTCCTATGGCTGTGGCGAGGCTCCTAAGTCTCTCTGAGCCCCGGTCTCAGCATGTTTAAAATGGAATAATGATACCTAGGAAATAAAAACGAGGTAATAAAAACGAAAGCTCCTGGAAAACTGCGACAGCGCTGTCCAGTGTAAGAGGTTAACTCTAATGTGTGGTTTGACAGAGAAATAACCTTCACTTAGATGTCAGCTGCTAAGGCTAGAACATAGATGAAATTCAAAATCCAGGACGGTTTCAATCTCCACCCTGCCTTCCGGCATCCTGTCGCCTTGAATACATTATTTCAAAACTCTGGGCTTCAGTCTCCTCATCTGCGAAAAGGACTTAATAACAGCCATACCATTTGCAATTCAACTTAAATTGGCCAAAAAGGTCAATAACCCGAATAAAAACAGGCAAAGGATATGATAAGACAGTACACCGAAAATAAAATACGAATGGCTCTTTGACATATAAATATGTTCTCTATCTCACTCGTAAGAGACACGCTAATTAAAAGCACACTGAGTATGACTTTTTAAATCATCAAACCTGCAAAGATCAGTTCGAGGAAGCTGTATTGGTAAGGCTGTATTGACAGGGAGAGGTAAATTGTTACAAATGCTATGGAGGGCAGTTTACAATCTATCAAGAATAGAAAGGTACACGCACTTCGAGGTGGGCGAAATGCCGGGGTCCCCATCCTCATCCTCATCCTCGGAATGCGTGAGTGTTACCTTACATGGCTGAAAGGACTTCGCAGGTGTGATTAAGCTAAGGATCTTGAGATAGGAACATTATTCTAGGTTATCCGGGTGGCTCTGATGTAATCGCAGGGGTCCTTGTAAGACAGAGACAGGAGATCAGAGAGGAGAAGGCTATGTGCTGACAAAGCAGAAATTAGAGTAATGTCTTTTGAAAATGGAATAGGCCACGAGCAAAGGAATATAGGTGACCGCCAGAAGCTGGAAGAGGCAAGGAAAACAGATTCTTCCAGAGCCTGCTGAAGGCACCTGATCTGCCAACACCCGGATTTTAACCCAATGGAAATGATTTTGGACTTCTGATCTCTGAGACTATGAGAGAATAAATTTGTGTCGTCTTAAACCATTGGTTTATGGCTAAGCAGCCATAGGAAACTAACGCACACCCTTCCATTCAGCCATTCTACTCGGTGAAAATGGATAAAGGAAAGGTCATTTAGAATGGAGTCAGGACGCCCGCAGGGGGAACTCTCACACACTACCAACCAACACCAATTACACATCCCAACAGGAAGAAGCATCGATCACAGACCCAACCTGAGGACTCATACCTTGCATTCCCAACAGGAAGTGTCTCTACCACCTCAGCAAGAGGAAGGAAGATTTTTCTCCTTGCCCAGCAATGAGCCCAGCCAATGGGAACCATCACAGCTCAGCCAACGAGAAGCCATCACCACCCTGAACGCCATTTTCCCCGCTTTGAACTTCTGTTCGAAGCACCCCTCCCAAGTTTCTTTTTTCTCTACAAAGCAACTTTCCTCTCCTTTGTTTGCTGGACTTGTCTATGGGTTTTTGCTATAGCAGGCTGGTCCCAAATTGCAATTCTCTGCTATTCCCAAATAAACCCATTGCGCTGGCAAAATAACTGGCTGTCTCATTTTTCTAAGGCCAACGACTTTTAGGACTTCATCCTACAGGTCCATCTGAATAGGTACAAAATGATGACGTACGAGGTCCTCGTTGATATCTGCAGGCTAGTTGTCCTGTCAATGACCAGGTCTAGGCTCTGATCGCATGCTGTCTGCTGGGCTCGTGTCCCTCCAAAGGCATGCATCCTCTTTCCTCCTGCCCTGAGACGAGCAAGGTGACGCCTCTCTAATGCGCCTTCCCTCTGCCAACCCCACATCCAGCCTTTAAACGACAGGACGATCACCGCTGTTGCAGCCCGGGGCCAAGCACTGAGGACCCCCCCTAACGATCTAACCCTGAGAAGCCACGCGTGAGCCCAAACGGAGCTCTTTGCTCTCAGCGAACACGAGACGCAGTCCTTTGTCTTCGGTGCAGAGCGAGTCTTTTTCCTAACATGTGAGAAATACTCCTGCGTGATGTATTAGAATTCCTCCAAGGGGGAGGAGAAAGAAGAAGGTAAAATAAATGTATTTCCATGCCTTCAGTCTAAACCCCTGTGCGAGGCCTCGTGCCGTCTCAGAGCCGGGCCAGAGCTATTTTAAAACCAGTGTTGTGCATGAGGCAAACCTACCCGATTGAAAAATCTTCTGTTACAGGATAGAGATGGGTAAGAAATCAGGGCTGGGGCTCTCGAGTGCTTGATTGCGGTTATAAACATTACCGGCTGCCTCAGCAGAGCTGCTCAGAGTCGGCCGTAAACCTTTTGTGGGGGACTCGGGAGGCAAGGCTGACAAGGCAAGTTCAAAACCCGAGCCTGTGTGACTCAGAGTCTTCCCAGGCTGCTAAAAATACCCGCCAATCTGCCTGAAGCAGGGGCAAGCAGAGGAGACTTTTCTCCCCACTGCCTCCATGTCCCGTGTGAGCAAAGGGGCCAGATGAGGAGGCAGGGATGGTAGGGCTGGAGGTGAATCCAACAAATGCAAGGGACAGCGACTCTTGCCAGACCTGGTGCCGTGTGCCAGGGACGCAGGGGTGTTGCTTTACGCTGAAGGCACTTAAACCAAGGTGTGGGAACAGCGTGAACTTTGGAGCCAGAGAGACCTGGATTCGAATGCCTGCTCTGCCGCTTATACTCATTTGTATGGCTCTGTCCTCAAAGCATGTGGCTTTATAAGCCTGTTTTCCCATCGGTAAAATGGAGCTAATAACCCTGTTACAGTGTAGACTATAAATAAGCTTTAGAGATCATGTATGGCAAGCGCCCGGCACAGACGGGGCCCCTTACAAACAGTAGCCGTCATTATTGCAATGGCGGTCTAGCGGAGAAAGATCTTTAAATGCAAAGGGAAATCGAAGAACAAGGAAGAAAATCACATACAATCCCACAGTTATATGGTTTGGACAGTGAGTGTCAGAAAAATTCTCAGGAAGGGTCCTGCTAAGACTGTGCCCAGTCTTCAGTCCACGGAAATCTGGCCGAAGCCAGATGAACG
>NW_011888804.1:6423440-6427741 GCF_000151845.1 Pteropus vampyrus
GCAGAGCGAGTCTTTTTCCTAACATGTGAGAAATACTCCTGCGTGATGTATTAGAATTCCTCCAAGGGGGAGGAGAAAGAAGAAGGTAAAATAAATGTATTTCCATGCCTTCAGTCTAAACCCCTGTGCGAGGCCTCGTGCCGTCTCAGAGCCGGGCCAGAGCTATTTTAAAACCAGTGTTGTGCATGAGGCAAACCTACCCGATTGAAAAATCTTCTGTTACAGGATAGAGATGGGTAAGAAATCAGGGCTGGGGCTCTCGAGTGCTTGATTGCGGTTATAAACATTACCGGCTGCCTCAGCAGAGCTGCTCAGAGTCGGCCGTAAACCTTTTGTGGGGGACTCGGGAGGCAAGGCTGACAAGGCAAGTTCAAAACCCGAGCCTGTGTGACTCAGAGTCTTCCCAGGCTGCTAAAAATACCCGCCAATCTGCCTGAAGCAGGGGCAAGCAGAGGAGACTTTTCTCCCCACTGCCTCCATGTCCCGTGTGAGCAAAGGGGCCAGATGAGGAGGCAGGGATGGTAGGGCTGGAGGTGAATCCAACAAATGCAAGGGACAGCGACTCTTGCCAGACCTGGTGCCGTGTGCCAGGGACGCAGGGGTGTTGCTTTACGCTGAAGGCACTTAAACCAAGGTGTGGGAACAGCGTGAACTTTGGAGCCAGAGAGACCTGGATTCGAATGCCTGCTCTGCTGCTTATACTCATTTGTATGGCTCTGTCCTCAAAGCATGTGGCTTTATAAGCCTGTTTTCCCATCGGTAAAATGGAGCTAATAACCCTGTTACAGTGTAGACTATAAATAAGCTTTAGAGATCATGTATGGCAAGCGCCCGGCACAGACGGGGCCCCTTACAAACAGTAGCCGTCATTATTGCAATGGCGGTCTAGCGGAGAAAGATCTTTAAATGCAAAGGGAAATCGAAGAACAAGGAAGAAAATCACATACAATCCCACAGTTATATGGTTTGGACAGTGAGTGTCAGAAAAATTCTCAGGAAGGGTCCTGCTAAGACTGTGCCCAGTCTTCAGTCCACGGAAATCTGGCCGAAGCCAGATGAACGCGAGACTTCTTCAAGCCCGCCAGATTTGCCAGCTTGGTCCCTTCTGTGCAGCACCATTGCACTATTCATCCTTTTGGTGTCTGTAGAATTGAACAGCATCATTCTGTCCTGACATCCGGGTAACTTGGAAACGGCAGGTGTGCAATAAATGACTAGATCAGAGGGCTTGGTTGGCTGGTGAAGAACGCCCTGGATAGCGAAGGCAGAGAGGTGCTTGTGGATGTGGTATATATACCACTCAGAGCTCCATCAGAAAGTCTGGGCCTCTGTACGTACCTGCCCCCACTTCGGATGCCAGCCACAAGTGGGTCCCCAGGCCACCTGTACATCTGACCAACTGGCTACAAAACCAAGCGGATTCTCATGACTCATTTAGGTTCAATAATTCACTAGAACGACTCACAAAACTTAAGAAAGCGCTATACTTTTGATTCAGTTTTATCGCAAAGGACATAGATCAGGACGAGACACACAGGGCGAGGCCCAGGAGGGTCCTCGACACAAAGCTTCTGTGACCTCTCCCTGTGGCTGAGGGCATGTCACCTTTTCATCAATGTGTTCACTGAGCTTTGGCGTGTAGAGTTTTTACTAGGATTTCATTCTGTAGGCATGACCGATTGATCACTGGCCCTGTGACTGAACTCAGCCACCAGCCCCATCCCCTCCCTGGAGGTCAGGCTGGCTCGAAGTTCCAACTTGCTCTCCCCACAGAGTTGGTCTTTCTGGTCAACCAGCCCCATCCTGGTTGGATGACCCCATCCTGGGTCACCTCATCTCAGTATGAACTCAGGTGGGATCCAGGAGGCTCATGAATTAGCAGAGCTACTCCTCCTTTGTGAGGAATTATTCCAAGGGTTTAGAGTCCCACTCCCAGGAATCAGAGCTAAAGGCCAAATTCTTTATTATACAACAGACGTAAAGCGGGGAGATCAAGGACATGCGGGCATACGATGAGGATGGACCGAAACCCATGACCGTGCCTGATGCCTCCAGGGCAAGTGTCCCGAGGAAGATAGGTCCTTCGTCATGGACCTGAACACACACACCTGGCCGAGGAGCTGGTGTCACTGAAGGAGGAGATAGGGCAGTTGCGGTCCTGGCCCCTGCCCCAGGTCAACAGGTGAGCCAGCGGCTGAGCAACACCGAGTGCCATCTGCCAAACGGCTGCTGCTTCACTTTCAGCCCCCAAGTCCCCCACAGGGATCTCTCTTGTGGCTGCTGCCATCGGAAACATACGAGGAAGAGAATTCTGGGAAACGCTGTTGAGCCCGACCGAGGTGACGCATGGCACGATAAAGCCACCTGTGGGAACAGGTGTAAGAACAGTGAGAAGCCAACACCAAAGCGAGGCATACCTTACTGGTGGTGGTGGAGGGCGGGCGAGGGGCACCGGTCCCCATGGTATTAAAGGTGTTTCTAGAACAACCCTGGAGCCCCATAACCTGGGATAACACCAACCATTCCTTTGGTCTTTTTACACAAGGCAGACACCTGGGAGGAGACGTCATTAAGACACAAACCACAGGGTCGGGGGTTTCTGGCCCTTTCTCTGAGTCTAACTTGTTCTCTCATCCTTGACTGACTCAAACGTCCAATGCAGCGAAGCGGACTTTGCCCGTGGTCTGCAGAATCGAGTTATTTTTTGGACTGTGTTTCTATAGGAGCCGAAGGCAGATCCAGAAGCCCTTGAGTTGATGGCTTTGGATCTCCCTCCCTGAATCCATCCACTGTCCACATTATGGGTGACATACAAAGGACTCAGCACGTGCCACAGGCTGGGTGCAGCCCTGAGCCGTGCTCTTTTGCAGGCACCCAGGGAAGATGGGGCTCCCCCTGCCACCTCCTTCTGCCTGCCTCTCAGCCAGTTCGCAGCCTGTTCGCACTTCCGTCAGAGGAGCTGAAACGCAGAACGGTCCATTTTACCACCTGGAAACCTGTTGAGAGAAAAGGATGGAGGGGAGATGGAGGATCGGGAGCTAAAATGATGACTCAGGTTATCAGTTCCTTTCAGTTTATTCATTTACAACGCATCTGGGAATGATTAAGATGTACAAGGAAAGTAGATCCAGAAGAATATTCTGAGTAACTGATAAGTGACTAAGAACAGGTAGATAGATCCTCTACGTGCTCAATTTCCCAGGAATGGTTTAATTCAAAACTCTATCCGTTGTTGGGTGATATATCTTTATTACTGCTTTCAAAAAATATGGTCAAAATAGCTATAACCTAGAAGCTAGCACCTCAGCACTCATCCCGATTCTTCTCTCTCTTCCCCTGCCTCCAAGCCATTAACAAGTCCTACGGACTCTACGTCCAAACCACGCCTCAAGTCCACTTGCTGCTCCTTCTCTGCCTGCCACCTCACTGGCAAGCTCCATCAGCTCTCGCCCGCATGACTGTAACGGCTTCTCAGCTGGCTCCATGTGTCTTTGTGTCTTTTCCCCGTTGACGCGGACTCCTGTCGTGTTCTTGGAATATGACACATGCTTGGCTTCCTTCTTGGAATAAAGAACTCCCATCACGGGAGTCCCACATGTCTCTTGTGGACATGTGACCCAGAACCGACACCCTGGCCACTCCCTATGCGATGAGTCTCGGGGGTCCTTTGCGTTAGTGGAGGTGGCCACAGAGACTCCCAACTGCCTGTGGCCAGAACAGCAGCGGCAGTGGCCCAGGAGTGCCGGGCTGACACGTGGCTGCTGGGGAGGCAGCGCTGAGGACAGCTATGCTCCTGACATTGGGTGTCCAGCAGCAGCAGCAGCACAGAAATATAAGCATCAGGCCCCTTTGCAGGCACTGATTTGGGGTCTGCTCTTGAAAGCTTACTTTGAAGTCAACCTGGTTCTCTCCAGTCCTTCCAATAATTTTGCGAATGACCTCACATCCTTTAATAAAGAAACCCCTTTCCTGCTTAAATTAGACAGAGTAGATTCTGTTGTTTACACTAAGAACTGACTAATATACCCCTCTTCAATCTGTTCTCCGGTTGGCGGTCGAAATGATCTTTTAAAAACTGAAATCAAATCGCGCCACTTGCCTCCTCGGAAGGCCCTGTGTGACGGGGTCCCGCTCGGCTCTCCAGCCTCACCCCATCTCACGCTGCCTCTCGCTCTCTCTGCTGCAGACACACTGGCTCTGACACAGTGTCCTGACTCCGGAGTCTGCATGCTACTCTCTCTACCTGACAAGTTCTCCCTTCAGCCCTTCCCGTGCTCGACCCTTGGCTCACAGCTTCAGGT
>NW_011888804.1:6427791-6432520 GCF_000151845.1 Pteropus vampyrus
TCCCATCACGGGAGTCCCACATGTCTCTTGTGGACATGTGACCCAGAACCGACACCCTGGCCACTCCCTATGCGATGAGTCTCGGGGGTCCTTTGCGTTAGTGGAGGTGGCCACAGAGACTCCCAACTGCCTGTGGCCAGAACAGCAGCGGCAGTGGCCCAGGAGTGCCGGGCTGACACGTGGCTGCTGGGGAGGCAGCGCTGAGGACAGCTATGCTCCTGACATTGGGTGTCCAGCAGCAGCAGCAGCACAGAAATATAAGCATCAGGCCCCTTTGCAGGCACTGATTTGGGGTCTGCTCTTGAAAGCTTACTTTGAAGTCAACCTGGTTCTCTCCAGTCCTTCCAATAATTTTGCGAATGACCTCACATCCTTTAATAAAGAAACCCCTTTCCTGCTTAAATTAGACAGAGTAGATTCTGTTGTTTACACTAAGAACTGACTAATATACCCCTCTTCAATCTGTTCTCCGGTTGGCGGTCGAAATGATCTTTTAAAAACTGAAATCAAATCGCGCCACTTGCCTCCTTGGAAGGCCCTGTGTGACGGGGTCCCGCTCGGCTCTCCAGCCTCACCCCATCTCACGCTGCCTCTCGCTCTCTCTGCTGCAGACACACTGGCTCTGACACAGTGTCCTGACTCCGGAGTCTGCATGCTACTCTCTCTACCTGACAAGTTCTCCCTTCAGCCCTTCCCGTGCTCGACCCTTGGCTCACAGCTTCAGGTCACCAACTCAGAAAGGCTGCCTGGACCACCCTGTAGCCAAGCGCACGCCTCCTCTGTTTTTCTCCATCTTACCAGACTATTTATTTCCTTCCAAGGATGTACCCCGATCTGTAGCTATTTCCCTCGTTTACTCGTTTACTGTTGTATTGTATCGTTGTTCATTGCATTACCCGTTGTATTATCTGACCATCTCCTTCGCTAGATTATAGACTCTACGAGGGCAGAGATCATGTGTTCTCATTTATGCAGGGTCCCCAGACTTAGCACCATCCCCACTCCTTGCAATAACTAGGTAGATCTTAGCTAAATGAGTGCATTATGAGGGTTAGCATTTATCGAGCACCTATGTGCTAAAACTGTTTTAAGCACTATATATGGATATTAACTCATCGAATCTTCACACTGACACTGTGAGGTAGGCTATATTTTCCAAATTTTACAGATGAGAAAATTGAGCACACAAAGGTTAAGTAACTTGCCCAACGGCACACGGCTAGTATGTGAGAAAACAGAGTTTGTACCTAGATAGTCCGGCTTGAGAATGGATGGTTTCAAGTAGAGCTGCCTCTACTTGAAAGGCAGCTCACAGGAGGGGAGGGAGGGGAAAAGTAGCGAAGGAGCAAGTCAGTGAAAAGCGTTTCGTAAGCCCAGTATTTTTAGAAGCAGGCTGATCTCTAGAGATGCCTTCGCATCCTCGGACTCTGTCATTTAATTGGGTAGACGCGGACGGGAGCCGCTGTACATAATGAAAACTGCTCTCATGGAGCACTTGGGTACCCTACCAATCCCCCTGCCAGACACCGGTAAATATTATTACATCCGCATCCCACAAGGGAATCAGGGTTTCAGACTCGGAGTCATGGATCTCTTACTGCATGCCGAAGCACAGGACCTCCCGTGAAACTCAAGAGGTCCTGGGGAGGAAGAGGTCAAACCCTGCGGGATTAACCGAGCTGGTCAGCAAGTCCAGACCTCAGGCGAGGGGAGCCTGCCACGACAGCGCGTGTCACTCGCTCCGCTGACAATTCTTAGCGCACCCCCTGCACGCTGAATTCCGAACAAGCCGAAGAGCGTTTTTTAATCGGCAATAGTGAAAAATACCAAAACATCATCGGGTTAGGTTATGAGTATTAGACGCTCCACGTTTGGATCTCTTCTGACTTTCCAGAATAATCATGATGAAGATACACTGGAGAGTGATACTCTCCCCGGGCCATTAAAAAGCGAATGAATGAAATATCACGTTGGCGAGAAGATGCGTAACTTCGCTGGTTTAAAGATTAATGAAGGGGTCTGCACGAAAATACTGACACTGTGTTCCACATGAGCTGAGAATCAAAGTGATCTCTGCTTTGCTCTTTGTATTTATAGTCTCTGTTATAGTCTCTTTATATTTGTCTGTATTTTCTGCATTTGTTGGTATGCTTTGTTGGTGGGCATGTTCTAGTTGCTCTTACAGTGAGAAAAAAAATAAATCGATTTTTGAACAAGTAACTAAAGGAAGGGGTTTGATAACTAATGTTGGTCATGCATCAGTGTGGGCCTCTTGCCACTCAGTAAGCTCTACAGAGCCCTGAAGCTAAAGGTGGGGGGGGGGGGCAGGGGGTCAGTGAGAGGGACGCAGAGCGTTGCTGAATAGAAGTGAGAGCCTGGAGAGCAAAGAACCAGGGAATGGAAACAATCGGTCTAGAGGGTTTAGGACTCCAGGTCGGGCGAGGCTCTCCCATTGTTAGAAAATCCTATATCCTGGGAAACCCTCAGTCCCGGGCACACGGGGACAGTTTGTCACGCTACCAGGGCGTGGGGGCAGTGATGTACAGAGAAAGCAAACTTAGAAGGCAGCTGTGACCACCCCGTGACTTTGATCTGTCACCTTCACGAACGTTCGGCATCCGTTAATAAAATGGCTGGTCCAAGAGGCCTGCTCTCTCTCTCATTCCCCGAGAGGCCCCCTCATTTCCTGAGAGATGACTTTATTCTCCATTCGTTTCCACAGTGGTCTCTTTAAAGTCTCAGCTGTTCCAGGGAGAGTAAATAGGTTTTAAAATTAATTATCAATTAAAGGGAGGTTAATTGGCACCAGGCTAGTCATCTATTTTGTCTGTAACTGAGGCAGTCCAGCCCTTCCC
Organism: Pteropus vampyrus; assembly: GCF_000151845.1. Taxonomy (NCBI): domain Eukaryota; kingdom Metazoa; phylum Chordata; class Mammalia; order Chiroptera; family Pteropodidae; genus Pteropus; species Pteropus vampyrus. Next base: position 6,430,647 of record NW_011888804.1, read on the forward strand.
CTCCGCAGAACCCAAAGACCTCTGCCAGGGCCAATAAACCCCAGCAGTGGAAGCTGTTCATGTGTGACCCATGGACTAATGAAAATAATTCTCGGTATTTATGTGGTTCCTTTCCCTTGTCGGAAGGTGAATTCTGTGGTCATTTTGATTTTCCAGTTCATCAGTACGTAAGCCAGCCTTCTAGGTGGGCTTCCCAAATTAATAATAATAATAATAATAAAGTGGCCTGCAAATATTTTTATTGGCATAAAGATTTTTCACTGGTCCCCACTGCACTTAGGGAAATTACCGTGATAGAGTAGATGAGAGCAGCGAGGCCCTAAAGGAACAGCACATTCGTCACCGGGCGTGCATGTCCCCTGTAATTAACGTCTTGCCCATCTCCTCCCATCCCGATTTCATTTAAGCTCAGCTTGATTTCTTCTAATCTCTTGAAATGGGATCCTGTGCCTTTCTTGCTCCTATTGGAAGGCAGAGGATCCCTTCAGGAGGGGAGAAGGCTGTGGTTTGTGTTAATAATGATCCTAGGCTGAATTCCATGGCTTCATCTGACCTCGTCATTAATGAATATTTATAGAGACCCAATAGGGAACATTTGCAAATTGAGTTCAGACCAGACAGGTGAGCACTTGCGACCAAGACAATTACGTCATCTGGTGTTATGTGCACACATATTAAAATACACTAAAGTACAAACAGAACCCAAAAGGACAGGGGCCAGCTCTTTTCTGCGTGCTGTCATCAACCCAGAACACCTTCAAATGCGGGAAGCGAGACTTGCAGAAGCCACGTGTCATTTGGGTGTTCTGGGAATATCCAATGATGATGTGAAACACAGTAAAGCTCTCAGGAGTTAGTGTGGTGTGACAGTAGTTTGTGTCAGGCAAAAATGTATTTGGGAACTGCTCTATAAACACGGCCACACTTTCTCCCTACTCTTACCTCCCACCCCTGTCAGGCTCAGAAAGGTAGGACCTATGCACCAGTGCTGGGGTGACGTGGAGGCTGTCACAGAACACGTTCAATACTTGGCACCTTATGAAGTCACTCTTAGCCACTGTGTCAGGCACAGGAGGCCAGCGTTAGCCCCGCTGAGCAGAGGAAGATGCTGAGGCAGAGGCGGAAAGGGACTAAGTGATCTGGGAAAGGGATGAGGCTCAATGGAGAGAAGAAAAGCCGAGTTCATTTCCTGACCCCTGGGCTGCAGTCCGTCTGTGGCCCCTATGGTGGGCATCGACCGTTAGTCCTTTCCATCCTCGGTCCTCCCTTCCCCGTGTCAAAGTCCATTTCATTTCCTTCCTTTTCCCCCGCATCTCTTAAAACAGGGTTTCTCAACCACGGCACTAGTGACACGTAGGGCCAGGTAACCCTGTCATAAAGGGCTGTCTTGTGCATTGTAGGGCTTTCAGCAGCATCCCTTGTCTCTACCCACCAGACCTCAGAAGCATCCCCCTCCCCGACCAAGCTGTGACAACTAAACATGTCCTCTGGGAGGAAAATGCTCCCCTGCTGAGAACCAGTGACACTGAAAGCTGTTAGTTCAGCACATTGAAGACACTCGAGCCTAAGTCCTGCTCCTCACTCCAGTTCTCCTCGAGCCCCGAAGGCTCCACATTGGGCTGTCGTCTCTGGATCCCAGATCATCCTCCGAAGTCTCTCCAGAATGTACCACCTGGTTCTCCAGTTTCATCTTCTCCTCAGATGACCCCGGTTTACGACTTTCTCCGTAAACATGGTGACCATATGACCTCTCGTCCAAACAGAATCCTCCTGAGAGTGAAAGCGTGTGGCATTCACAATGACGCAGGATGACAGGCGTAAACCAAGAAAGTCCTGGGCCGACGGGAACGCGTGGTCGCCATCACCTAAGCCTC
>NW_011888804.1:6434195-6435751 GCF_000151845.1 Pteropus vampyrus
CACACGCACGGAAGGGTCTAGAGTCGACTTAAGATTTCAGGCAGGAGTGAGACGCCTACTGCTCTATCTGCCGAGCCACGCATGTCTGTCTCAAACAGCTGAAGGTCAGAGCTGGTGAGTCTGGGTAACAAATATTGGCATAGCTCTTATTTTAAGTCAGGCTATTTCATCTTCCGCCATGCTCCTTGGGAAAATATTTTCCAGGAGACGAACTATTTCCAGACATAAAACAAAACCTGTTCATCTCGTTGGGAGTTAAATATGGAGGGATATGGAGTTTGGCATGTTTCTGTAAATATTCATTAATTCAACAAAGTGATCTTACCATGGGCGAGGCACTGTGCTAGGTAGTCTGTGGACAGCAAGACAAGAGACAAACCTTTACCAGGCTGAGAAGAATAGTTTTCTCGTTTGATGTTACTTCTGCTAACGACATTTCTCAGAGTGACGATAAACGTGAAGGCCAAGGGAGTTGCGTGGATATTTGTCCTTTGGTTGATATTAATGTATATTCACGCTCACTCGAATTATCAAGTACACTCTGACTTAGTAATGACCAGCCATAAACGAACTAGCAGCAAAACTGGTAAGAACGAGAAGACAGGTGCTGGTTTCCTTATAACTATTTTCAGAGCCCCGAAATGGTTTCTTGGCGGTACTCTGTCCTGTTTCTCATCTTTATTGCCAGTATTAAGCCCTAATATCAGTGGAGACAGCAAGTTCACATTGACTCAGTACTCCTATGGAAGGCCTTTAAATTCATGTCCCATTTCATGACCTCGTTCAGTCCCCGACTAGACCCATTATACAGGTTTGAGGAAATCAGCGTAGAAACGGTCACTTGCCAAAAGTTGAATGATTTGAGCCCCAGTCGGTCCAGCTCTGAAGCTCTCTGAAACTATGCAAATAAATGGAGAGATATACTTCTCTTTACGAAGCATAGAAATATGGCAAATCAATGAAATCAGAGTTAATTTTCCCTAGTGCATTATACGAGTTGGTTTTTTTAGATCATTAATCACTTGATAGAGAATAGGGAAGGGATGGGAAAACTGAGAATTCAAGTATCCAAAACCACTGTCAGTTGAAGATGAAGCGTTGCTGGAATCATAATTCTGATTGGTGGGAAGATACAACTCGATTTGAAATGTTTGATCTACACCCAACTTTTAGTAAATGAATAGCGTAAATTAAAACAGATCAGCAACAAGGGCAGAGAAGCAAGGGGTGTATTGGGAAGAGGGAGGGCTTTAGAGTCAGATGATCCTGGATCCTGGATGCGAATGCCCTCTGCTACTTATGAGCTGTGTGACCTTAGGCAAAATGCTTATCCTCTCTGAGTTTCAATGTCCTCATTTATGAACTGAAGACAACACTCACTTCAGCAGGGTTACTGTGAAGTTTAAAGAGGATAAAGTACAGAAAGCATCCATCCTATTGGGGATGATCAATAAATATGAATTCCCTTCCTTTCTCCATTCACTAGATATACGGTTGCTGCTGAACTGGCTGGGGCTACTTCTAAGGCTAGATTGAGAATGGTCCTAAGGGACTAT
>NW_011888804.1:6435801-6451015 GCF_000151845.1 Pteropus vampyrus
TCAGCGTAGAAACGGTCACTTGCCAAAAGTTGAATGATTTGAGCCCCAGTCGGTCCAGCTCTGAAGCTCTCTGAAACTATGCAAATAAATGGAGAGATATACTTCTCTTTACGAAGCATAGAAATATGGCAAATCAATGAAATCAGAGTTAATTTTCCCTAGTGCATTATACGAGTTGGTTTTTTAGATCATTAATCACTTGATAGAGAATAGGGAAGGGTTGGGAAAACTGAGAATTCAAGTATCCAAAACCACTGTCAGTTGAAGATGAAGCGTTGCTGGAATCATAATTCTGATCGGTGGGAAGATACAACTCGATTTGAAATGTTTGATCTACACCCAACTTTTAGTAAATGAATAGCATAAATTAAAACAGATCAGCAACAAGGGCAGAGAAGCAAGGGGTGTATTGGGAAGAGGGAGGGCTTTAGAGTCAGATGATCCTGGATCCTGGATGCGAATGCCCTCTGCTACTTATGAGCTGTGTGACCTTAGGCAAAATGCTTAACCTCTCTGAGTTTCAATGTCCTCATTTATGAACTGAAGACAATACTCACTTCAGCAGGGTTACTGTGAAGTTTAAAGAGGATAAAGTACAGAAAGCATCCATCCTATTGGGGATGATCAATAAATATGAATTCCCTTCCTTTCTCCATTCACTAGATATACGGTTGCTGCTGAACTGGCTGGGGCTACTTCTAAGGCTAGATTGAGAATGGTCCTAAGGGACTATCAAGAGAGTAGGAAATAATCCCATTGAGAAATTTATTTGAGGCAGAAAAATGATCTATCTTTATGACGCAAATGCATCTATGACCTATGTATGTGTACTTGTGACCTGAATGTGGAGATGTGTCCACTTCTGGATTGGTGTCACAAACATGTCAAGAGATACATACCTACTTTCTCAAGTCAAAGAATTCATTCAACACAATCTTTCTAAAGTGTGTTTCTTAAAGCTCTAATCTCATAAATATTTCCTAAATGGAAAACCAAATGCACCTTCAGTTTGCAAATCACAACATCCTGTACCATCTCTCCCTAAAAAAGATTTTATACACTTTAATGGCAAACCTATCTGACCACAGAACCCTTTTCCACTTAACTCCTATTATCCACCTATCATTCACCAAGAAACTAGTATCCCAATAATACGTGCTGAAAAATGCTGTTTTTAAACCGGTCAAAAACCTACTGCATTTTGACAGTATTAAAAGAAAGAAATATAAATTCCTAGTCACTTCTGACTTGACCTCTGCAGTGGGAACCAGTTCCCACTGGCTTTCTCTTTCAAAGTCATTTCAGCTTCCACGTGTGCTCACTTTAGTTTATTCTGCTTAATATAACAAAGGGCAACTTATTCCTGTTTCAGAACGTGAGAGCTAGACTGTTATTCAGGGAGGGAAATGACGTTGCTAAGAATACGGAGTGTTTCCTAAATCTAACGTCCACCACAAGGAACAAACAGAAAGGCTGTGCTTGCGTCAATATGGGCAGATTTTAATTTTCTGTGCTTAAAATTCCTTAAAAGGTCAACTGTCCATATTTGGCACATCAGAGAGGATTTTACTGGGCACATCAGAAGGGTATTCTTTTCAAAAGAGCCACAGAATTAAACAAGACATAAAAGTTCAATTTATCACTTTGTCAAGGTCCAGCAACGTCCCAGTCTACATGTTAAGAGTCCCTGAAGCCAACAGGAGCCATCCACTAAATAATCAATGAGAAGAATCGGTATAGATAATATCAACAAATTTGTAGAATACTGTCATACTTTAAACAGATGCTGGCCAGTGTCAGCCATAAAGCTGGAACTTCTTGCATAGCTGGCGCATTAAAACATTTGCAGCCGTGGTCATCAAGAGTTCCATTTTAGTGTTTGTGGCAAATGCCTTGAGGGAAGCACAATTCTTATACGGTCCCTCAAGACTGCCAGCTCCTGCTGTACACACACCTTTTCCCAGTTAGTCAGCTAACCTAGGGTCTGCTGAGAAGGGATTCTGCAGAAGTAATGAAGGTCCCAAATCAGGTGACCTTAAGAGGCAGAGATTTTCTAAGTGGGCCGCCTCACCTAATCACATGAGCCCTGTAATGCTGGGATGAAACATCAGAGACAGTAGTAAAGTCAGAGGTTCAAAGAATGAGCTTTCAATATGCCATCGCTGACTTGTAGATGGAAGGGCCATGTGGCAAGGAATACGGGCAGCGCTAGGCGCTGAGGGCGGCCCCAAGCTGAGAGTCAACAAGGACCTCAGTTCTACGGCCACCGAAGAAACCGAATTCCATCATCACAAAAATGATCTTGGAAATAGAGTTTTCCCCAGACGCTCCAGATGAGAACTCAGCCCTTGATTTCAGCCTGAGCAGAGGACCCGGGTCCGCCATGCTGGACCTCCAACCTACAGAACTGTGACCTTGTGGGAACGTGTAACAGAGCAATAGAGGACTGGTACAAGCCTCTACAACAAGTCTGGGGAGTCTGGACAGCATAGAAGACAATTCTTAAGTAAGAGCAGAATGCAGTTGCTGTCATGATCCGCTACAGCTTTTCTAGGTCTAGTATCTCAGCTGACAGGTTGACATCAGCATTCAAATAAAAAACAGAAGTGGCAGAAATATAATCAGAACCACAATGCGATATCACTTTACATGCATTAGGATGGCTATTAAAAAAAAGAAAAAGATCAGTCAGAGACGATGAGGATGTGGGGGCATGGGAACCTTCACACACTGCTGGTGACAATGTAAAACGGTACAGCCACTATGGAAGACAGTCTGGCAGTTCTGCAAAAGCTTAAATATAGAGTGATCATATGACCCAGCAATTCTACTCCTCGGTATATATATCCAAGAAAATTAAAAACAGATGTCCACATAAAAACTTGAACATGAATGTTCATAGCAGCATTATTTATAATAGCCAAGAATTAGAATCCATTCAAATACCTATCAATGAATAAATGGGTAACTAAAATGTTATATAGCCATAAAATAGAATATTATTCAGCCATAAAAAGGTTTGAAAGTATTGACACATGCTACAATATGGTTAAACCTTTGAAAAATCTTATGCTGAGTGAAAGAAAGCAATCATAAAAGGCCATATATTGTATAAACCCATTCACATAAAACACCCAGAATAGGCAAACCCATTGAGACAGAAAGTGGGTTAGTAGTTGCCAGGGGCCAGGGTTCCTTTGTGGGGTGATGGAAATATTCTGAAATTAGATAGTGGTAATGTCTGCATAACATAGTGAACGCACTAACAACCGCTGGAGTGTATCCTTTCAAAGGGTGAGTTTTTTTGTTGTATGAATTATATTTCAATAAAATTAAAAAAAAAAAAAAACAGAAGTGACAAAAAGCCCACGAATGCAGTGTTTTGTTTTGTTTTTTTAAATACATCTGTTTTCTGTCTTTTATTCTACCCGCAGATTTTTACTGCAAAAAGTTTCAAACATACCGCAAAGGTGAAAGAATGTATTCCCGAACGTATCCCACCCGTGTTCAACAACCACTCACACTGCGTCGTGTCTACTGTGGAGGCCTCTCTCTCTCATTCCACGCGTGCGCACGCACGGTTTCAGTTTTTTTCTTCGACTGGATCACGTGTGCTCGTCTTGCCCACACAAGCATAAGGTTTTTGAGGGTAAATAACTTCTTTGGCATTCCCCAAGCTACGTGGCAATCGACACTAGTGGACAGACGTAGGGCAACACCCCGCTTCTCTCCAGAAACGCCGCTCTCCAGAGCAGTCGTCTTCAAACGCTTTGTAAGCAGTAGAACCCTTCCTTTGACATTATTCCTGTGAGTTTCAGTTACCCAGAAAACTAACGCGCGTGAGGAGTAAACGTACAGTAGTACTTGGTACACAGTAGTGCTCAGGAGCTGGTATTACTGGGTTGCAAATAAACCAGGTGTTACCCAAATAGTGAGCAAGCGGCTTCAGCTAGGGGTATAGGCAACAGGTCAAAGAGTCTTTTGAGTTAAGTAAGTTAATTTAATGCAGTAAAATTTATGTCCTAGGCTGATTTAGTGCAGAGGCAATAGACAGGGTTCATTGACCGGTAGGGGCTGCCTGGTGCTCTGGGCTGCTATGATTGATTAGTGATGTCTGCCTTGGCACCGGATACAGTCTGTCCTGAGTGGACATGTTTTCCACATCTGATCTAGATTTATAAATACAGCATGAATGCAGAGTAGAGGCCTGTCCAGTCAAAAATCAATTTTGATAAAGACGTCTCGGTTCTTTACTAAATGCCCTTCAGCGTGCCTGACTTTTTCTTCCTGGTGTCATTTTACTGCTTACCTATGCAACTTCCCACTCACTCTTCTCTTCCCCTATCTTTTTTCTATTACCCAGATGACAGAAATAACAGAAATTTAACGGACAAAAACAACACACGGTACGACTGCAACCAGATTCTAACATTTATGAATGCCTAGAAGCACGAAGAGAAGAGTAAGGGTCGTAAGTAAAACGTGCCTTACCTCCCCCTGTCGACTTGAAATAATTCAGCATTTCTTCCTGTCCTTCTTTGGGAAGTGGCTTCTAGGTATAACTCCTCAAACAGGGAAGATTTTTAAATGTATCTACATCAGAATCTTATTCAGTATCTTAAGTGATGACTCGGCACTCTAAGCCAGGGTGATGGTTTCTATGAATACTTTGGCATTTCGTTCATGATACTCAGTCAAGTCATCTCTTTTCTCTTATAGGAAGACTTTCTTATGAACTCACTTTAGATAATAACAACCCATTACATCTATAGAACATGGCATTTTTCAAAGAATTTTCACAAATATTGTCTAATTTCATTTGACCTAGATCAGGAAGACTATATCATGATTCTCACTTCACAGATAAAAGTTAAGATACTGAAGTATCTGAGAAACTAAGTGAACTCTCCGAAATGACATAGGATGGTAGAATATTCTCTGAGGGTAGCAGAAAGGGCCTGGCCCACTGACCAGCTGCATGAGAAATACAGACGAGGTAGTAAACCTCTCAGAACCTCAATTTCCTCACTTGTAAAATTACGAAAGTAACAGCTATCTTTTAGGCTTGATGTGAGACATAAAGATGGATAAAGTACCTGTGCCCTTGTGGTATGCTGAAAAATGGGCCTCCACAGATATATATCTACTCCCGAATTCCTGGAACCTGTGGGGTTTACCTTATATGGCAAAAGAGGTGATTAGGTTAAGGATCTTGAGAGGGAAGATCATCCTGGATTATCTAGGCAGTCCTTAAATACCATCGCATGTACCTATAAGAGAGAGGCAGAGGGAGATTTGACACTCAGACACACAGAGAAGAGAGAGTGACGTGGAGACAGAAGCAGAGATTGAAGTGATGTGGCCACGAGCCAAGGAATGCCAGCGGCCGCTAGAAGCTAGAAGAGGCCAGCACGAATTCTCCACTAGAGGCTTAGCGGGGTTGGCCCTACCGACATTTTGATTTTGGACCTACACATATGTACCACATAAGTACACACCTGCACCCACATATGCATGCACACAAAACACACACACGCACACACACAATCGGGGCAACAATGTGCCTTTCTCATAGGGTCGCTGGGAGATTTAAATGAGACGACGACTATTCCAAGTCTGGCACAGTTCCTGGCACATCATTACCACTAAGTAACTGCGAGCTATTGTCAGACTAGGAAAAGCCATCGTCTCAAAGTAAAACTCAGATTTAAGGTAAGAATCTGGATTCGTCTCCAAGGGTTGTGATAGCAAATGACTACTGACTGAGTGGCTGAAAACAACACAGATTTACTATCTCACAGTTCTGGAGGTCAGAAGTCTAAAGTGGGTCAGGAGGCTGCGTTCTTTCTGGAGGCTCTAGGGAGAATCTGCTTCCCTGCCTTTTCCAGCTTCTAGAGGTCACTCCCAGTCCTTGGCTCCTGGCCCTGTACCACTCAGACCCCCACTTCTGTCGTAAATTCTCTGGCCGATCCTCCCATCTCCCTCTTATAAGTGCCCTTGTGATTACACTACACGTCTGGTTAATTCAGGACAATCTCCCATCTCAAGATCCTTAACTTAATTACATCTGCAAAGTTCCTTTGGGCACATAAGGTAACATATTCACAGGTCCCAAGAATTAGGATGTGGGTATTTTAGAGGGCCATTATTCCGCCTACTACAGAAACCAGTAGGGCTCTGCTTCATCCATCAGAGGGAAAAAAAAAGTCTTCCAAATGGACGTGTTTTTTTTTCTCCAATTGAATACAGTGGAAAAAGATGGGAATGTGCATTTAAATACAATATTTATACCCAACAGACACTTTTACGTGTTCAGGAGCCTATTAAATCAGGAGCCTATAAAATTAGGAGACTTAGAATCCAACAGGCAGATCACTTACCTCATACACATAACAATGGGGGACAGTAACGGGGAACCTTCGACAATGTTCATCGCTATCTTTTAAAACGGTCAGGAGAATTATCAACCAGCAACATTTCTGCTGCTGCTTGTCAGCAGCTCATGTAATCAGTGAGAACGTTCATCCCAACCTGTTCTCCACCATCTAATTTCCGTGATATCATCGTTTTGTTTTTTGGTTTTTTTTTTTTTTGGATAGAAAAGAATCCTGCAAACTTTCCCGAAGGAATACATTTTGGCTCGCTCCCTATTTATTCCTCCGCATCTTCTACTTTTCTTCTGAGGACCTTCTAAGCCAGACGGCCCCGGTCCCGTATACATCTGCTGCCTTTCTGCCCCACAGCGTCTGTCCCCTCCTTCTCTCCTCTCTCCGACACCCCTTCCTCTCTGTCATCCTCTGCCTGGAAAAATCTTCTCACTAACGCAGATGTTCAAACGTGACATCCAAAGGGGAGGGAGATGTCTAATGCTCAGAGTATTTACGACTCAGCCTAGAAGTAGAGAAGCAGCCGCCTGGGGCGGGACCGGGTGGGGGACAAGAATGTGAAGTGACTGCTGACGGCTAGGGGATTCTTTTGGCGATGGCTGTCCAACTTCGTGCATATATTAAAAAACACTGACCTGTATACTTTAAACGGATGCATTATATCTCAATAAAGCTATTTTTTTAAAAAAAGAGTCTAATAGACTCAATAAATAAGAATAGACCAGATTTCCTTAGGAAGTGTACCTATCTTCCTGATAATTCAAGTGTCTATATCTTTATTTTAATATTAATAAATCCTGGTGATTTAATAATATTCATAAAATTTGTATTTTATTTCATACCTCCTAGAAATTAATCGAGCCTCTTTGCTCACTGGGGTTCATCTTATCAGCTGGGGATACAGAGATGATCACGCAGGGCGCCCCCCTCAAGGAGCTCTGTGTCTGCCGGAGGAGACAGGGAGATTAACAGACTGGGACACAGTGACATGATAAGAGCTGCGATGGAGATAAGCAGAAGGAGCTTCAGGAACACGATGGGAACCAGTAGACCAGAATGTTTAGCCTGCCTGTCCCACTGAAAGCCAGGAAGCCACTCCTAGAAAAACCATCCCTGGTATCCCAAGATCACTCACAATGTCCCCGCGCCTCACCCCACCATGCCCTCCACCACCCTACCTGTTTACCAGCGCCCGGGCTCCTGAGTCCACTCCTCTCTCTGCCTTGTTACTCTATCTAAGGTAGCCTGGGGCTGGGCTGAAAAACAAGGTATGCTGTTTTAGGGAAGTCCCCCCAGCTAAGGTGACACTTCCTTCTAGTTTCGAAGGACATGCAAGAGGTAGCCAGGTGAAGAAGGAACACAGGAAAGTATTCCAAGAAAAGGACACATCTGTCTAAAGACAGAGGGGCTGGAAGCACATTTAGCCAAATTCCAGGAATTACAAGCAGTTCTGTGTAGCCAGGCCATGGACGGGGAAATAAAAGGAGCCTTGCGATGAGTGTCATGCTGGGGAGTTAGGACTTTAAGCTGAGGGCTATGGACACCCCTCAACTGCCTGTGAGAGACACAAATATTCACAACAGTACTATCCACGACAGTCAAAAGGGGAAAGCAACCCAATGTCCACCAGCTGATGGATGGAGAAACAAAACGTGGTCTATCCCTACAATAGAATATTACTCAGCCGTGAAAAGGAATGATATACGGACCCACACTGCAACATGGATGAACCTCCACAACATATGCTCAGCGTAAGGAGCCAGACCCCAAAAGTCACACATCCTATGACTCTGTTTACATTAAATGTCCAGAATAGACACATCCGTAGGACAGAACGCAGACTGGTGATCATCACCAGGAAGGACTGGGGAGAGACTGGGTACCGTGTTTCCTTTTGAGGTGATGAAAATATTTTGGAACTAGACAGACATGCATTTTGCACAACATTTTGCATGTACTAAATACCACTGAATTATATTCTTTAAAATGGTTAATTTTAAGTTATGTAAATTTTACCTCAATTTTTTTTTTTTAAATGCATGAGGTGAAGAGCTTCCTGGTTCCATAAATATCTGTCTCATGATTTGAGGGGTTTACATCACAGAGCAGACCCAAAACCCAGAGTCTCCACTCTGAAGCATCATTCTCCTAGTTCCTCGGGAACGCCTGCCAGCCAGACAAAGCGGGAAAGCTTGTACCCCACCCTACAATGCTGCAGCTGTCAAAATGAAACTGAAGATAAGAGCTGTGTGAAGCAGGCAAACTCGAGGCCATTTCCAAACAGCGAGCCCTGCCATCCCCCTTGCTCCAGCCACGAAGCAGAATAAACCCTTTAAAAGGGTGCTGATCTGGTCTGCCTGGGAACCAGTGGCTTCCCGCTTTGACCCCAGGCTGCCGGCTCCACATCAGGAACCACAGCAGGAGGTACCTGTGGTTCGGGGAGCTCGCGGCAACCCCCTGAACCCTTTCTCCAGCCCTCCCTTCCACATACTTCCGGATGATTCCCACCCCAAGTTTCCAGTCTTTTGTCTAAAACCACAGCCTTATTCCTTCTGGTTCAATGACTTGAGGAGAAACTCAGCAAGGGCTTTAGAACATCCTGGGGCGTCAAGAGTGAAGTTAACGTGGCTCTGCGTGCTGGAGCACCGGCTTGGTTTCTCGTGTTCCTTAAGTCCTCGGGTCTTTGAGATACGCAGAGGCGTTACTTTTTCCCACTGTGTGAATGAGGCCGCCCACAGATCCCAGATGTAGAGGCGGGAGCAAGGAAAAATGGGGTCGTGTAATCTATGCACAGTGCCAGTGGGCTCGGTGCAGAGCAGCCTTACGAGACAAGGATAATATTAAAAAGAAAGCAAAATAAAGGGAAACTCCGATGAGTTTTACAACTATTACATTAAGATTTCCAACTGCCTTATAATATTCTACAGTGGCTCTCAACTGGAGGAAATTCTGCACCCCACCCCACCCCCCCTCAGGGGATGCTTGTCAATGTCTGGACACATTTTTTGGTTGTCACAACTGGGGAAGGGCGCTACTGGCATTTACTACATAGAGGTCGGGATGCTGCTCGACATCCTATAATGCACAAAACAGTCCCTGCAGCAAAAAATAACCTGGCCTAGAGTATCAGTAGTGCTGAGGCTGAGACTCAGTTATACCATATTTACATAAAGGACTATTTCTATTTTATATTTTAAAATATTTATTATATTTTAGTTAATAAAGAAGACATTTAGATCGAACCCCAAATGTTTATCCAGAGTCTTTCCTAGTGATAAAATTCCTAAAATAGAAAATTAAATAACGCAGAGTCCCAAAAGCTTCCTCATCTTTTTCATTAATCTACAAATCGACAGACTAGGGATTGTCGGACTATATGCCTGAAATGCCCACAGTGGGAAGGGCTACTCGGTAGAGAAAGGCTAAATGGGATTCTGGGACTCTGAGCTTTATTCCCACATGAAAAGTGTGGCTTCTGCCCTCAGGTTGCACACAATGTGATAAGACTGTCTAACAGAAATGCAAAGATGCTGTAAAGATCAGCAAAGAAGTACTTCACTTCTCTTGGGGGTATTCAGGAAAAATAAGCAAGAAGATGAATTGTAAACTGGGTCCTCTAGGAACCCTTCAAGAGAACAAAATGAGGAAGAACATCTGAGACAGAGAAAAAGCTAAGACACTGTTATGTGTTCAACTGTGTCCCTCCACCTCCAAGGTGACTATCTGAGAATGTGACTTTATTTGGAAATGAGGTCACTGCAGATGTAATAAGTTAAGATGGCCTTTAATCTAACATGAATGGTGTCTTTAGATGAAGAAGAGAAGAAACACAGACACACACAGGAAGAATGCCACGTAAAGATGGGCGGAGAAATTGAGGTATGCGGCTGCAAGCCAAGGAATGCCAAGGATTGCAGAGAACTATCAGAAGCTGAATGGATTCTCTCCTACAGGTGTCAGGGGCAGCACGGCCCTACCAACACCTTGACTTTAGATGTCTAGCCTCCAGAACTATGGGAAAACAAATTTGTTGTTTTAAGCCACCCAGTCTGTGGTACCTTGTTACAGCAGTCCTAGGGAATTAATATAGTCACATAAGGGCTAAATAACATAAAATCCCTTCATTTTGAACAAACAATTGGATAATTGTTTCAATCAATGTGGTAGTGAGTAAAGGAAGATTCAATATTGAAAAGATACAAGAGAACCTGTCACATCTTTGAAGGCCACAAGGAGGAAGTGTGATTGTAGTAGCTGTGAGAAAGGAGAAAGGAAGATGGTTTGATGAGCTGAGAATTATACCAAGAACAGCTGTAAATTCTAAGAGGCAAGATGTAGAGTAGCCAATTGACTAAACCATCAACTGGGATCTTTTCAAACATTGGATATTAGTAGTGTCGAGAATAGGATGTATTTAAGCCTTTAAAATCGGTTACATTCAGGAAGGAAGACAACAAAAAAGGAGGAAGAGGAGAAGGGGAAGGCAATGAATGAGTGTAAGTAAATAAAAAATACAATTCGCTTACATTACCCAAAAACATAAAATAAATTTAACAAAATATGGACAAAACCTGTACAGTAAAAACTACGAAACACTGCTGAAAGAAATTTTAAAAGATTAAAATATATAAAATGTTATACCATGTTCATGGATGGGAAGAATTAATTCGATAAGATGTTGATTCTCTCCAAGCAGATCAGTAGTTTTGACAAGACCCCAACCAAAATCTAGCAGGGTTTAACAGAAATTGACAAGCTGACCCTAAAATAAATTATGTGGAAATGCACTGACCTTGAATAGACAAAACAATTAAAGAAAAAAGAACAAAATCGAAGGATTTACCTGACCATGTGGTATTGGTTGAAAAGACAGATATATAGATCAATGGAACAGAACATAGAGTTCAGAAATATGCCCACAGATATATGGCCAACTGATTTTTGATAAAGGCATCAAGGTAACCCAACGAGAAAAGAAAAGTTTTGCAACAGACGGTGACGAGACGAATGAATCCTTACACAGAAAAAATAAACATCAAACCTTACTACATAACATACACAAAAATTAACTAGAAATGGATGATAGACATAAATGTAAAAGCTAAGGCTATAAAACTTCTAAAAGAAAACAGAAAATCTGTGATCTTGGGATAGGCAAAGATTTCTAAGACACGAAAAACATCAAAAAAGAAAAAACTGATAAATTAGACTTTATCAAAGTATAAAACTTTGCTCTGTGAAAGACAGTCATGAAAATTGAAAATAAAAAGCAACAGACTGAATGAAAAATACACGCACAACATACTATAAAAGGACTTGTATTCAGAATCTAAGATGAACTCTTACAACTTCCTCATACAACAAACCACCTCATTTTTTTTTAATGGGCAAAGGATTAGAAAAGACACTACTCAAAGAAGGTATACAAATGACCAACAAGCACATGGAAAAGTGCTCAACGCTAGTCATCAAGGAAATGCAAATAATAACCACCATGAGATATCACCACATACCCATTAAAATGACTAAAATTAACAAGACTGACAAGAACGAGTGTTGACTAGGGTATGAAGCAACAGGAACACTTATATATTGTTGGTGGGGATGTAAAAATGGCATATCTACTTTGGAAAAAGCTCTAGTTGTTTCTCAAAAAGGAAATATATACTCACCATACAACCTAGCTACTCTGATGTACCCAAGAGAATGAAAACATATGTCCACACAAAGACGTGTACAAAAATATTTATAACAGCTTGACTCATAATATCCAAAACCTGGAAACAACCCAAATGTCCAACAACAGGTCAATAGATAAACAAATACGGACCGCTACTCAACAATGAAAGGAAACGAACTGTGGACAGAGGCAACAACATGGCGGAATCTCAAGAGTACATACTGTCTGACTGCATTTTATGAAATTATACAAATTGTAAAACCAGAGTGACAGAGAGAAAATCAGTGGTCGCCTGAGGCCAGAGGTGAAAGGAAGCTTGGCTTCAAAGAGACTAGAAGTAATTTTGGGGACTGATGGAAATATTCTATACTTTAAGTGAGGTGATGGTTTGCTTGGGTGTCTACATTTGTCAAAACATCAACCTGTACACTTAAGATGGGTGCCATTTATCATATGTAAATTATACCTCAATAAAATTGATTAAAAAATAAGAAGCCTGCAGAGGCACAGATCTCCTTGATATTTTTGGAGTGCAAGGAGGCTTGGCTGGGTCCTGGTTTGATTCTCCTGTTTCGGCAAGCGACACTGTCTGAGTGTTTTGTTGACATGCGGCTCGAGACCAGGATTCTGAGTTTTGCTCTGCTGACTTATGTGTATGTCATTCCAGCAGTCGGTAAGGGATGACAGGGAAAGGTCTGAGATCAATTCTCATCTGTGTGCTCTGCGGCAGGAAACCCTGATTGTGATTCCCAACGCTCTGTCGGCCCCTCTTTGAAAATGCAGAAAGAATGAAAAACTTGTTATTTACCTGAAAGAGCGAGGCCACTTTGGGTTAAGCCCCAGCCTGAATCAAGAGCCACTTAGTACAACCTCTGATTGGGAAGAGCTGAGATGTTTGGCTCCTCCTCACCGACCTTCAAACCAGGAGCCCTAGTGGGGTCACCTGGACCCAGTGTGAGGAATCTGACCTATTAGGAAGTGACAGTTGCATTCACTGATGCCCCACCACCTCAGTTTATATAAGACTCATAGGACCAGACAGAACATTGAGAACCACCGAAAGGCTCACCCCATTCTCAGGCCTGATGCTATCTGAACAACCCTGGATAGGTGAGGTAATACTTTGCCCTACATTTTGGGGGAAGATGAGTCCTTGGGAAACTGCTGTGTTAAAGTGAGTGACTATGTGAGATGTTGAAGGAGCAATGGACAATCCGAGGGCCAGTGTCACTGAAGGTCCTGGCAGCCACTGCACAAGGGTCTAGATGACCAGGGAGAACCCAGCGGGTGCCCTGGGGCTGGTTAATAAAGTCAGGAATAGTCTCCCCAGTGCTAGTGGCAGGGAAGCAGAGGCAGCGTGAACTTCTGCCCTGGCCGCCCAAGTGGTCTGTCCACCTCCCCGCTTATCCCTTTCCACTCAGTTCCCACCCAAGAAGCAAAAAACGTCCTTAAAACGAACTGCATGATTTCTCTTTTCCAAACACTTCGATGGCCTCCCTTTGCATTTAGGATAAAATCCAGAAAGCCTTAATGTGGACTATGAAGTCCCGTGCATAAAGTAATCCCCGGGGGCCCTTGCTCATAAAGCAGACTCCAGGTTCCTTGTCCAGAGATGCTGATTCTGGGAGTATGAGATGGACCCGAGCACCTGCCTCTGCAGCAAGCCCCTGAGATGATCCTGATGCACGAATCCTGCTTCAGAAATTCTGTAAATTCTGTCCTCCAGATCTGGCCTTCCCTACCTGTCCTCTCATCCTGTGCTGCTCGCTCTCCTCTGGCCCAGGACCTCCAAGTGCATGAGTCCCCTCTCTTTCCTTTGAAGGCACCATGTCCCTTCCCAATGGCGGGGTCCAGGAGGGCCTTGTATACGCTTTAGCCCCCGGCCCCCACCTCCATTAGCTCCTCCCACGTGCATTCTTTGATTTAGACAGTTCTCACTTACTGAAAGTCAAGTAAGGTGCTATTGGAAACTTAGCCTCGAGACGAGTTATCAATATGTGTCTCTGAGATAGAAAATTCTGGAGCCACCAGGGTTCTTTCCTGTTTCACGATGTTCTGATGGCCTGTACGTCTCTGCCTAGAACCTCGATCTCTGCCCGACTCCACCCCGTCCTGTGGAGTTAGATGTCAAGCTTCCTACTGGACCGAAAACCTTCCAAGGGCAAAAGCCTCATCTCCTTTCCTTCTTTGCTGCACACCAAGAGCCGAGCATCCTGCTTGGCACATGATCGATACTCAATAAATATTTGTTGCACAAGCATGAAAAAGCAGGCGATTTCTGGAGGACCTCTGAATAAACGAAGTTAGTCCCAGATCTGGGAGGCCACCCAGGAAGAAGGGAGGAGTGAGGTTAAAAAAAAGTGAGCAGATGATTAGGTCCCAGGCCAGAGGGGAGCAGCGGGCTGCTCCCCATATTCCTTGCTGGGTGGTAGTGCAGAGGCTTCCCTGTGCGACTTGCAAATAACCCCACTGTGAACCTTTTAAATCCTATGCCAGATATCGGAGCTCAGTCTGATTAAGAGAGCATCTGCGACAACAGGACCCTGTGGTCTCCTTACTAACCCCATCCCCGGGGGCAGCAGTGACACAGCCTTGGGGTCCCAGGGCACTTTTCCCACCCTTGCCCCACCTTGGACCCCTCACAGACCACATTCGACTTGCCTGGAAATCAAGATTTCCTTATGTGTCTTAATTGCGGGGCGGGGAGGGAATCCTGAAGGAGATGCTCTAGTGAACTTATTTCCTTGACTTAAGCGTAGGAAGAATTTGGGTTGTTTTTAAGTAAGGATTCCTTCTCTGTTTTTTCTTTCCTTCTCCATTTTCATAAAAGTCGTGTCTATCTGTTTTCCCACCAGGTGTACCGTGATAATTAACTGGGACCCCCGTACTCCGCCTTGGGGGTGCATGGCTTTTGTAGGTCATGAAGCCTTTGTGTATATTCATGTTTTTTGATCCTGTTGTAAAAGACTGAAAATCATTGGTCTAGGGGAAGCAGCAGCACCTTTGTAATCAAAACGCCCGTGTCCAAATGCCAGCTCCACACCTTACAAACCAAGTCCCTCTGGGCCGACCACTTGTGTCATGTGATAGTTCCACGGGTCTGACTGCTGAGGGTCTGACTGGATTATCTACACGAAAGCCCTCCTGG
>NW_011888804.1:6451065-6452391 GCF_000151845.1 Pteropus vampyrus
AAGAGAGCATCTGCGACAACAGGACCCTGTGGTCTCCTTACTAACCCCATCCCCGGGGGCAGCAGTGACACAGCCTTGGGGTCCCAGGGCACTTTTCCCACCCTTGCCCCACCTTGGACCCCTCACAGACCACATTCGACTTGCCTGGAAATCAAGATTTCCTTATGTGTCTTAATTGCGGGGCGGGGAGGGAATCCTGAAGGAGATGCTCTAGTGAACTTATTTCCTTGACTTAAGCGTAGGAAGAATTTGGGTTGTTTTTAAGTAAGGATTCCTTCTCTGTTTTTTCTTTCCTTCTCCATTTTCATAAAAGTCGTGTCTATCTGTTTTCCCACCAGGTGTACCGTGATAATTAACTGGGACCCCCGTACTCCGCCTTGGGGGTGCATGGCTTTTGTAGGTCATGAAGCCTTTGTGTATATTCATGTTTTTTGATCCTGTTGTAAAAGACTGAAAATCATTGGTCTAGGGGAAGCAGCAGCACCTTTGTAATCAAAACGCCCGTGTCCAAATGCCAGCTCCACACCTTACAAACCAAGTCCCTCTGGGCCGACCACTTGTGTCATGTGATAGTTCCACGGGTCTGACTGCTGAGGGTCTGACTGGATTATCTACACGAAAGCCCTCCTGGCGGCGAAGGTCAGACGCACACCTGCTCTCTGAGAGCCCCAGCCGGGAGCCCCCATCCCTTTTTACCCTCCCCATCACTGTCCGTGGTCTGTGCAGGTGGTTCCCATCCTGCAAAGAAGGAAACTGAGGCCAGGGTAGGTCGCTGAATGTCCCTGGAAAAAAAGAGAAAAAAAAGAGAGGGAAAAAAAAAAAATACCCAAATCATGCTTCTTTGTTCGCCTTCTGGAACTCAGACTCCCAGCTCTCTGAAGCGAGCGTTGCGTTGAGCTCTGGAAGGTTTTCTGAGACGAAGATAGCTTTCCCATTCTGTCCTGTTTTTCGCTCCCCTCTGCTTCCCACCTGCTTGTTGCTGTCTGCTGGTGTCGCACCTTCTGCACACTCGGAGCTCAGAGCAGAGTCGGGCTGGGTGAAACCGGGGCTCCATCTGCCCGCCTGCTTTCGGGAGGGGGGTGTCTGAAGGTAACTTTGAGCCGGCGCCCTCTGCCAGGAGGCTGAGGAGCCTTCTGCAGTGACTCGGCTCCCATCCACTCTCGGCAGAATTAGCCAGTACCAAATCCAGCGCCTGGTGCCACTCAGCCAGATGGCAGGGGAAGCAAAACAAAAGTGACCTTGTTAGTGGAGTGTGTCTTCCCCGGGAGAAGCTATTTTTGTTATGGTTGTGAACCGAAGTTGTCTCGGCTGAATTCGCCTTCCCTG
>NW_011888804.1:6455676-6486700 GCF_000151845.1 Pteropus vampyrus
AACTGTCTGTCCTTCCTCCCTCTATCCCTCCAGCTGCTCCTCCCTCCCTCTCCCCCCTCCCCGCCCCCCGCGAATGTCATTAAAATGGGTGTGCAGGCTGCAGGCAGATGTTCAAAATGCTTCCGTCCTGTCCGGGTGCAGGGCAGCCAGCTCTCCTTCATGGGTACCTGGGCAACCAGATCTGCAAGCCTCTGGAGAGCTCACAGGTGTGCCCGGTCTGAGAAAACCCAACAGGGACAAAGTCTACACTGGCAAAGCAGATCCTGTGAGCAGGGTGTCTCTACACTGCACGGCGACCATCCTAGCCAATTTAATGACTTCTTTCGTCCACCGTTCTAGGTTAACCAGGAGGAGAGGGGCACATGGGTTGGGTCACCTGGGAACTTTTTCGACATTCACTTGGCCAGCGCCCGCGCTTCCCACTCCCGGGCAAATCAGACTCAAAGAGCGGGAGTTACTGAAAGGTCCGTGGGGCCCAGAGAAAACTAACAGATCCCCAGCTCCACCGCTACCACTGCTAACCTTGTGCACTTCGGTTTTGATTTCAAAATTAGTTCATTACCTACATAACGGGGAAAAGACTGCTTCTTCGACAAAGGGTAACTGGGGAACCTGGATATCCGCACGGAAAAGAATGAAGTTGGACCCTTACCTTATACCACATATAAAAATTAACTCACAATAAATGAAAGACCTAAATATATGACTTTCAACTCCAGAACTCCTAGAAGAAGACATCGGGGGAAGCTCCAGGACGTTGGACTTGGCGAGGATTTCATGGACATGACACCGAAAGCACAGGCGACAAAAGCAAAAACGGACTAACGAGACCACATCGAACTGAGAAATGTCTGTGCGCCAACGGAAATGAGAAACGGAGGGAGACGGCAGCCTGCAGAATGAGAGAAAATATTTACAGACCGCACACCTAATGAGGTCTCCATACTCCGAATATGTAAGAAACTTCTACAACCCAACACCAAAAAAACCAATAACCCGATTTAGAAATCAGTAAAAGACTTAGATAAATAATTCTCCAGAGAAGATATACAAATGACTCACGAGCATATGCAAAGATGCTTAACGTCACGAGACACGCCAATCAAAACCACAGCGAGATATCACCTCACACGCATCAGGATGCTGCTATTAAAAGAACAGAAGCTAAGTGTTGGCAAGGAAGTCTCCTTGTGCACTGTGGGAATGTAAGACGTTGCAGCCATCGTGGAAAAGTGTATGGAGGTTCCTCCGAAGACTGAAATGGAGCCACCGTATATATGACCTGGTAATCCTACTTCTGGGCATATATCCAAAAGGATTCAAAGCAGGATCTCGAAGAGATACTTGCACATCCTCGTTCCCTGCAACCTTATGCACAACAGCCCAGAAGTGGAAGCAACCAGAATATCCACCAGCACGTGAACGGATAAAGAAAATGTGGTAGATGCATAACAATGGACTATTACGCAGCCGTAATAAAGACAGAAATCTTGTCACACACTGCAACATGGATGAGCCGGCAGGACGTCATGCTACGTGAAATCAGCCTGTCACGAAAGGACAAACGATGCATAATTCCACTCTCATGAAGTAGCTAAACTAGTCAAAATCACAGGAACAGAGAGCAGAAAGGCGGCCGCCGAGGTCTCGGGGGAAGGAACAGGAGGAATAAGTGTTTAGTGGGTATAGAGTTTCAGTTCTGCAAGATGAAAAATTTCTAGAGATTTGTTGCACACCATGTTACACTACTGAACTGTACACTTAAAAATGGTTAAAATGGTAAATTTAATGTTATTTTTTTACCAATAGTAAAAAAAAAATTAGTAATTACCTACAGTGGAGGAGGGGGACTTAAAGCTGAATGCAGACGTCATCGTGACCTTCAGATCAATTAGAAATGAGTTTCAAACACCTCAGAAAAGAAAAGAATATGTACGTTTATTACATAATAGGATATTTAAAAAAAAATGTTATTTATACAAATGACATCCGGAACACACTGTTTATATAAAATGAGCATCTAAGTAAGGCACGCTTCTGCCTCCACAGAAATAATGTTCTTTCATACAACGATCTGTTTGTGAACAGGACGAGCTCTTTAAAGTTTCCAACGGTCTCCTTTAATAAGGATGAGGACTCTGGGAACTGGTTTGCTTCTTCCAATATGTTGGGAGGCACAGTTCTATCCGTTCATTGCTTTATATCCACGCGGGGAATATAAGCTCCTTCTGCTTTGCTCACTGTTATATTCCCAGTCACCAGAATAATGCCTAGCCTGCAATGGGCCCTCAGTAAATGTTTCTTGGAAAGAAAGGAAAGAAAGGAAAGGGAGGAAGAGAGAGAGGGAGTGAGGGAGGGAAGAAGGAAGGAAGGAAGGAAGGAAGGAAGGAAGGAAGGAAGGAAGGAAGGAAGGGAGGGAGGGAAAAGAAAAAAGAAAAGAAAAGAAAAGAGAAAAGCAAGCGAGCGAGCGAGTGAACAGATCTACCAGAGAATAGTGAATGCTGCATCCCAGGGGTCTGTGAGAGTGCATTCCCATATCTGTGTCATTTTAATGTGTCCGCTTTTGTGCATGTCTGCCTTACTAATGCACGTTTTTGTAAACTGACCATTTATTTTCAGAGATGACCTAAATAGACATTCTGTGGCTGCCGGCTGAGATGATTCTATCAAGGCACCAGGCGTCCTATTATTATATTTTATAAATAAGATACAAGGAGTACATATTAACCTCTCAAATAAGGAGGATTCGTTCTGGGAGATGCCCTGAGAACAGGAGTTCCATGGTCAAATGAGTTTGAGAAATTGGGGGTTAAACAGAGATAAAGAGCTCTCAAAAGTCTTTAAGTGCCAAAGTACATGGTCACCCTTGAAATGTGGAAAGAATACGCAGCACTCCGCAAACTCATTCGATGCTGGGATGCTCTGGATCCCTTCCTTGGGGAGGATTTTGCAGTAAATGCAGGTAAGGGCTAAACTAGAATTTTGCTTGGAGTAAGAATTCATCGTAGCCGGGATTAGAGAGAACTGGAGGCAGGCACAGGTATGCAGAGTAAAAGGGGTTCCTCCTTTCTTTCTTTCATTCATTCATTCATTCATTCATTCATTCAGCACGCATTGTTAAATGTATGTTGAGACCCAGGCCTGTGAAAGACACTGAAGATTTGAAGATGGATAAGAAATGGTCTGCTGGGGGTGGCTCCACAGTGCAGTGGTTGGCACATCTGCTTTACACGCAGATGCGTGAGAGGAGACGCTCCACCTTCAGAGATCCAGTTCTTAAGGGGAGACGGCAACATCCGTAGGTCAGCGGTGGAAGCGGGGGCGGAATTAAAGAGGCGGGGAGAAAAAAAAAGAAATTGGCTGCTGCCCTCGGCCTCACACAGTCCAGCAAAATCTGAGTACCAGGGCTCCCTGCTGAGAATGCCAGGAGCCCCACCAAACGGACTTAGGTCAAAGGGCGGAAGTTACGGGCTCAAGTACTTTAAAAGGGCACAAAATGGGTGGGAAGGTAAAATGAGAAATTATTACAGAGGCCCAAGAAATAGGTGACAAGGGTTTGAGGTCGCAGAGGAGTGGGGGTGGGATCCAAGAAATAGTTCACCTGTGGAACGCTGAATTTGTCTTATCAACTAATATGTGACCCTAATGCTATTTTATTCCAGGCACTGCAGAGATACAGAAAAAAATAAACACAACACATGGTCCTGAGCCTACAGGAGTTTATAACGAGTCGATTCACTAACTGTCCACTATCTTTTCAACAAGGCTAATCGACTTTGTCAGAAGTAAACACATCCCAGGATTGAAGGATCGAGAATGAAAATGGCACTTGAACCCAGGTGTCTAGGATGCAGAAAAGGAAAGGAAAAGACTGGCCAGCTCCTTCTGTGCCAGCGTCACAAGATGTGCTGCCTTTGGGGACCCAGACAACCAACCGGTGGGTGACGGACTGAAACGCTGAACCTTCCCCCCGCCCCATGATAACCGGAATAATTCCAGCATAACAGAGGAAGGAAACTGAACAAAACAAGAACAAGGGTGGGGTGAGAGTAAACAAGCTAAACAGGACAACAAATTATAAGATGCAAGAGCAACAGCCACGCCGCACTGTGCCGGGGGAAAAGAACCGGCATCCGGAGTCAGGTGCGACCGTGGACATTCGGAAGGATAAGTGACTTCTGCAATGTGCTTTGGGAGCCGCGGCTCCTTAAAATGGCCCAGACAGAATGTTCCCTTTGAGCAGTCTGGGCTGTGTAATTATTATCTGCATCCGTGTGGAGGTTGGGGAGAGAAGGATGGCTAGAGAGAATGTGTCCCTCCATCTGCGAGCACTCGGAGGCTACTTCTGGGCAGCTTTGTAAACCCGGCCCTGCAGAATGCAACCTGTCCTTAGGGCAGGTTGCAAGGCAAAGCTGGGCATGGCTGCTTTACACGCACACGAGATGAAAGCGTGAGACGGGAGGCGGCCGAGGGAGGAAGGGGGCTGGAGAAAGAGGGTTGCTTATTCCTCCAACAAGAAAAACAGGAAAGGAAATTGTTTGGTTTGGGTTTGGGTCCCAGGTGACTTTCGCACTGGGGAAACTCCCAACCAAGCATGATTCCATTTCCCCCTCGTGTGTTTTCAGGACGTCACCAGGTTCCTTATCGGAAACGCTCGTCTTCCTTAGACTCGTGCATGGCTTTGGCCTGAGGGGTGATACTGATGACGAAATGCACTCGTGGTACTTAATATTCTGGACTGTGATTCATGGCTGCTTTAACAGAACCTGTCTCTCCCAACCCCACTCGACCCTCATCTGCGGAGCTCAGTTTTTAGAGTTATTCGCATTTTATTGACAAGGAAACTGAAGATGGAAGGGAAATGTCCCTTGTCGACCAGTCAACAGCTGACAGCTCAAACACCAAAGATTCCAATTTCCCTATTTCCTGAACCCCTCTAGGCCCGGGGCTGTCAAACTCCAGCCTGTAGGCCAAACCAGGTCCAATGCCTATAAGCCAAGATGTTTTTTCTTTTACATATTTAAATGGCTGGGGTAAAAATAATCAAAAGAAGAAGAATATTTCATGATACCCGAATATGACATGAAATTAAAATTTCTGTCCTTAAAGGGTTTTATTGGCCAATAGCCATGCCAACTCATTACGCAGCATCTATGGCTGCTTTTGTGCCTCGACAGTAGAGTTCAGTAGTTGAAACAGAGATCGTATGGCCCAAAAAGCTTCAAATATTTACTACCTGGCCCTTTATAGAAAAAGGGCATTCCCCAGTGGCCTGTGATGTCAGCTGCTGGAGGGTGAGACCCTCCACGGGAAGTGCTCCCGGGACAAAGGTCACTGCTCTGGGGCAAAGATCAGAATGATCTTTACGGCCCAAATGGTCCTGCTTTCTCTCCAGCTTCGCTTCATCCATGCACCCCCTGTTCTCTGAACTATATGTCACTGACACTCTTTTGCTGTTAGTTCCCACGACCACAGGATATTCGCATACGCTGCTTCCATTGCCAAGACCCCACTTCACACCTGGTTCAGTGAATTAACTCTTGTTTAGTCTTTAGATCTCAACTCAGTTGTGTCTTCCTCAGGGCAGCCTTTTTCAGGACTGATTTCTGCATCAGATACAGCAAGGACAGTGCCGAGGGCCCACGATACCTTTAGGGGTCCATGAAAAGTAGGCTTAATTTCTTTTAAAATCGAGAGAACAAAGAGATTATACTAATGACCATGTAGTGGTGAATGCAGCCTGGATTTATACTCACACAGCTGTAAATGAAATTTGTTTAAAATGGGGAAGGGGCTCACAGAGTCATGAATAATGTGGCTCTGGCCTTTCCTGACCTCCCCCCAATCTCCCAGCATCACTAGGTCAGGTCTCCCCATTAAATGCTTTCATTGTGCCCTGAGGTCTTCTGTCAAAGAACTTATCATAGTTGTCATTTTGCATTTGTCCCTTAAACTGCAAGCTCGATGAGAGAAGGGACCACGACAGACATTCTCCACACGGCATCATGACTAACACGGCACCTTGCTCGTAAGGAAAAGCAATCCACCTGCACGAGTTATCTTGCTTTTTAAGCAAGAACACTCGCTCCATCAACTCAGCTGCTGGCCTCGCCTGCAGGTCTGAGGGGAGGGGACAGGATGGAAACCAAGAGGAAAGACTCACAATGGACATGGGAGAATCACGGTGCCAAACTTCTCCCCTTGGGGAGCAGGGGCGAGGGACGGGTAGAGATTGAGCATAAACAAACATTTCCTTGTCTGGTAGGTCATTTTATAATTATGTGCAGGTCAAGTGCTTTAGACTCCCGGAAGTCAGACAATATCTGCTTCCAGAAGCCATTAACGCTCAAGGGCCCCTGGAGTAAAGAGGGACTTTCATTAGAAGGTCTTGTCCTATGCAGGCAGGAAGCGTGCTCTGTGACGGTCCAGCGTGAAACAACGAAGCAAGCAGAAAGCAATAGGAAGGGGCGCTGACCTCAGAGTTCAGAGAACAGGAGGGGGAACAAAACAAAGATATGAACCGGGGAACTGGCCAAGAACAGCTTGAAGCCCTGAGCAAGGTGCTCTGGGGGAAAGGGGGTGAGAATGACTTTGACTTTATGCTCTTGGAAGGAAGTTGGCAAGAGGAGTGGAAGGTGGTGCCTTTCTCCATAGGACATTCTGCACTACCATTTGTTCTCTCCAAGGATGGAAAACATGCTCAGCCAGTTAGAGACCAGTAAGAGGAAGCAGGTGAGGCCATTGCCAGATGTGGGACTTGGTTCTTGACACCTGGCTGCCCTCATTCATTTTCATTCTGCAAAGATGGCGGGGGCTTTTCCATTCACTCTCATCGCTAGGGTTGCTGTGCTCTGGGAAGAATGAGGTTGGAGGGTGAGGAGGGTAAAGGCGGCCTGACTGACAGCCAAAAAGAAAAGAAAACTTAACCACAAACACAAAACCCCTAACTGGTGGCAAACAGGATGGACGGGTGGCCACATGCCAAGATCCTTTGGGTTCACATGTGACTTCAGCTCGGTGGCACAGCAGCCAGGGCTTCCCTTTGCCGGAACCAGGCAGATTATGGGAAGAGGCACTGGCATTCTTAAAATTCCCGTCCTCACAGACCTAAAATTAACACAACTGTTTATAGAGCTGGATATGAATTTGGAATTTCATAGTAGTAAATAACATAATTAAGATCCAGTGATCCCATATCTGAACTGCAGTTACTTTTGCCTACGGCTACCAACTGCTAATGCATTTAAAGGATCATAATTATCAGTAATTATGTCACTGTCCTGTGTGTTCAAGAATGAAGATGATTGATATTGTCCCCGTATGTGGCAAAGATCACCAAAGAATGAACCATATAATTTTTTTCTTTAAACAGCTTTTTGAGATATCATTCACATACCATACAATTCAATGGTTTTTGGTATATTCACAGGGTTGTGCAACCCTCACCACAATCTAATTTTAGAACATTTCTGTCTTCCCTGTACCAATAGCAGTTAGTCCTAAGTTCCTCTTCCCTCCATCCCCTGGAGACCACAAGTCTCCTTTCTGTCTCTATGGCTTTGCTTATTCTATATATTTCAAATAAACAAAAGCACACAGTGTGGTCTTTTGGGACTGGCTCCTTTCACCTAACATAATGTTTTCAAGGTTCATCCATGTTGTGGCATGTGTCGGTATTTCGTTCCTTTTCATGACTGAATAATATTCCCTTGTATGGATAGACTGCATTTTGTTTGTCTATCAGTTGATGGACGTTTGGGTTGTTTCCACTTTTTGGCTATTGAGAGTAGTGCTGCTGGGAACTTTTGAGTACACGCTTTTGTGTAGACATAGGTACAGTTTCTCTCGGAACACGCCTAGGAGCAGAACTGCTGGGTTACCTGGTAACTCTACGTATCTCTTTGAGGAAATGCCAGACTTTTTCACAGCAGCTGCATCGTTTTACATTCCCATCGGCAATGTCGGAGGGCTCCAATTTCTCCATGTTCTCACCAGTACTCCTTCCCGTTTATCTTTATTACAGCCACCCCAGTGGGTGTGTTCTCATGGATTTCATTTGCATACTTCTAACAGTTAATGATGCTGAACGTCTTCTCGTGTGCTTATTGGCCATTTAGGTATCTTCTTTAGAAAATGTCTACTCAAATATTTTCTAATTTTTTAATTGGTTGTCCTTTGATTATTTGATTGTAAACATTCTTTATGTATCTGGGACGCAAATCCCTTGTTAGATATATGATTCACAAGTATTTTCTCCCATTCTGTGAGTTGTCTTTCCCTTTCTTGATGGTAGCAATGACAACAGAAAGGATTTTTACTTTGATGTAGTCCAATTTATGTCTTCTTTTGTCATTTGTGCTTCTGGTGTCATGTCTAAGAAGTCCTTCCCTAACTCAAGGTCACGAAGATTTACTCCTGCATTTTCTTCTGTTTTTACAGCTTCAGCTCCTGCGTTTAGGTCTTTGATTCATTCCGAGTTAATTTTGTATACGGTGTGAGGTCGGAATCCAAATTCGTTCTTTTGCATGTGGTTATCCAGTTGTCCCATCACCATTTGCTGACAACACTATTTTTCCCGATGGAATTGTTTTGGCACAGTTGTCAAAAATCAATTGACAGACATTTAAGGGTGTATTTTCGGACTCTCCACTCTATTCCATTGATCTACATTTGTATCCTTATGCCGGTCCCACAGTGTTGATTACTGTAAGTTTTGAAATCCGAAGTCCTCCAATTATGTTCTTTTGCAAGACTGTTTTGGCTGTCTGGATCCTCAGTATCTCCATGTGTGTTTTAGAGTCAGTCTGTCAATTTCTGCCAAAAAAATCCAGCTGGGATTTAGATAGAGATTAGCTGGACCCCTATGTTACTCCTTACACCAAAATAAATTCCAAATGCACTAGCATTCAATTTAAACATTGAAACCATAGAAAGAGTAAAGAGAAAAATATTGGTCATTAAATATATATATAATTGTGAAGAAGAAAAGGCAAACACAAAACCCAAAAGCCGCAAGAAAAGACTAATATATCTAACTACGTAAAAATTAAAATCTTCTCTATGGTGAAAAAAATTACAAATGCAAATAATAAAGTGGTAAAATATTTGTAACACATTTCTTTTAGTATTCAGAGAGCTCTTACATATCTCTATGAAAAAGACAAAGCCAAAACTCAAAATGTACAGTACATACAAAAAAAAAAAAAACAGTTCATACAAGAAAAATAAATGGCCTACAAACACATGAAAACAATGCGCTCATAATTACAACAAGCCCATTTTTCAGCAGTGGATTGGCAGCGATTGGACAGAGTGACCGTGCTCAGTGGGTGAGGATGTGGGGCCAGCACTTCCACACATTCTTGGGGTAGGGAGCATGGCTGCAGCAGTTTGGAGTGCCACTTAGCAATAGTCACTGAAATTTAAAGCATGTCTAACTTGCGACCAGCGCGTCTACTTCTAGGAATTTATTCTACAGAGATTTGCTCGAGTGTTCCAAGGTGCACATACATGACGGTTCAACAGAAGCATTATTTATTAAGAGGACGTCAGACACAACCCAAATATCCATCAACAGCCAAGTGACGAAGTAACTGAAATTAAGTAGCGAGCTATGCAAAAAAATGAAGTCGATTTAAAAAAATAAAAATATAAAAATTAAAAAAAAAAAAAAAAAAGCCAAAAGGGAACCGGAAAAAATTCCAAAAAAAAAAAAAAAAAAAAAAAAAAGGCAAGATCTGAATATCATCACCAGCCCTGACTAGTAGTGGCATCTCCTCTCCCGACTTATTTCAGTTCTAGCCCAAGGTCAGGACTAACTTACTAATAACTGAATGACCTTGGGTAAGTCACTCATCTCCCTGTGCCTCGGTTTCCTCCCTGGTGAATGGAGACTATGCACAGTGTCCCCAACATAGGATTAAATGGGATGATGCATTAGAAATATTGAGAAGAGTATACAGTACCTGGCAAGCACTATCTAAATACTGGAGTTTTAAAAATTATAATCACAAAGCAAAAGAGCAAGAAATAGAACAGTGTAGATAACATTCTATACAGTTTTTATATTTAAAAGAAATAACGTGCAAATATTAGTCTGCATATACGTAAACTATCTCTATAAACACAAGAAAATAGTGATATTGGAAGAGAACTGAGCAGCTGGGGACAGCAGTTGGACTGCAACTTTTCACTGTAAACCTCTCCTGAATGTTGAACCATGTGCATGTATTAACTAGTCAAAAATAAATAAAATTTAAAATTAATAAAGAAGGTTATACATACATACATATATATGTGTGTGTGTGTGTATATATATCCTCATATGCAAATGGAATTTTCTATACAAGAAATTGTTAACAGTGGCTACATCTGGAGAGTGATGTGAGTTGGAAGGAGACTTTTACTTTCATTTCTCTTTTCATACTAATTTTTTTTTAACTTATATGCTTTATAGCAAAAACCAAAAAAGCATATCCAAGCCAAAAAAAATAAAGAAAAGAAAAAGGCTCCCCTTCCACCTTGCTCGAGAGGCTCGTCCTCCCTAACAGTCTGATTCTTTCAGCTGAACAGCAGGCCAGACGGAGCTGGGCGAGAGCCGGTTAGGCAGCACTTGGATCATGGTTCCGGGCTGCAGTCTGACACACAGTATTTCTCCCATCCATCTCCCATCGGTAACGGAATCAATATCCACTTAAAAACCTCTGCTGGCTTCCCACTGCCTACAGGAAAAAGTCCAAACTCCGCAACACAGCGTGAAAAGTCCTTTGCAATCTGTCCCCTACTCCTCTCCAGCTCCGTCTTCTACGTTCCAGCCATACCAAGCAGTGCGATGCTGAGGGGAAGGCATGGGAGGCGGGGGACGGCGGACCCGCGGGGAAATCGCAGTTCTCCACTTGTTAGCCCTGACCTTGGCCAAGCAATGTGGTCTCTCCCAGCAGCATCTGAAAAACTGGGATATTACCCCCTACTCTTTGCAGGCTGTTAGAGACTTCAGTGAGATATGTACCTTAAAGCAGTTAGCATACTGTTGGGTAGACAGTGAGTTTGGCATGTAATAATCAAATGGGGCTATTTGATGGCTCTAGCATTTTTATTGTTACCTCTTCCGGTCTTTGCAGAAGCTCTCTCTTCTGCCCTCTAATCTCCGTCCTCCTTTTCTGCCTGGCAACCTTCCCAAGAAGCCTTTCCTGACTCCCTCTCTGCATTCCCATACTATTAATTCACTTACCCAGGGTGACACTTACCACTCTGTATTATAATTATGTTACAAGGCATGGATCGTGTCTTATTCATCACTTAGGACGAAACAGGGCAGAGTAGGTGCTCAGTAAATGTTTCCTGAACGAATACACTTGTTCACCTACCCCTCAGTGAACCTCTGGGCACCAACCTTATGTTTATCTCGAGAAAGGGATTAACTGATTAAAGAAAATACGCTTCCACTTCACAGAAGCAGAAAAGAGCTGCAGCCAACTCCCAATGACTGGTTTGTTGTCTAAGAGAAAGTCGTACAGACCTTTGCTGCTAGTTTCATAAGGCTTAGGAGACTTCCCTTTAATGCATACCTGTTTGCATACAATGTAACCCCTGGGCACAATAACGCTGCCTTCTCTTTCAAATGAAATGTTTATGACGACATGGAGAGGCAAGACGGACCATTCTGCTTTCCAATTACAGATGCACTAAGGCACCAACGCCTGAGAAATATCAGCCTTGTTCTCTTCCTGTCTGTGACCCTGGCAAATGTCAGAACAGATGTTTCTAAATCGTGTATAAAAATAAACAAACCATCAATAAAGGGCTCTCTGAGTGGCCCCCACACGCCGAATAGCAGCCTGGAGTGCGATTTAAGGGCTGTAGTAGAAACCCTTGAAATGAGGGGTCCAGGCCATGTCTGCAACAGCCCATTGGGTGGGAGAGAGGGGTCCCATCGCCCTGCGCTCAGGGGCTCTACTCAGCCTGCCTCACAGGAAGAGAGGCATGGCAGGTTTGGGGTCTTTGTATGACTCCGAGATGTGGGTCCCTGCTGTCAAATCAAGTACTTTGTAGCATAGATTACAGGACGAGTGAAAGGGATGAATGAGTGAGGAGCTTAGCGCAGTGCTGGGGACTTTTGTATATATGATCTCATTTCACCCTGCGTCCATTCTGTGAGGTGGGTATTCCCATTTTGCAGATAAGAGAACTGAGTCCGAAGAGAGGCACACACAGACAGGCAGTCAGTAGCACGGTCGGAATTACCCCCAGTTCTATGGGGCTCCAACCCTGCCCTGCTTACACTACCCGCCACCACAGACCCAGGCAGGACTTCACCGTAGGGACAGTGCCTGCGAACTTCGGCTTAGGGGAAGCCAGCTCCTCACTCCCCTCTGTCCAGGCCACCCCGATCTTCCTTCAGGCAAGAGGAAAGCTGTTGCTAGAGAAGCCACGTCCTCAAGCAGGGGAGGTGGCGGTACTGCCCCCTAGTGTTGGACAGACCACACACACCTCTGCAGCTCACCAGACCCACACAAGGGTTTTAGTGGGCATATGCTCTCCCAAGACAGCTCTTTCCCTTCACAGCTGCCCTAGATATCCATTTTAACCAGATTGCAACTTACTAATGGAGACGCACTCTGTGAATCACCCCGTCGTCCATCCAGAACTCTAGCGGTGGCTGTTATGCACCAAAGAGGCCATGTGTGGTGGTGCCCAGCGAAGTCCTTGCACACCACAGGGACAGGGAGTTAACGGGATTGGATTTCGGGGCACTCTTCCCTTTAAAGGGCATGTCCATCAACTTTCCTACAGCAGAGGCTCTGACCCCAGGCACAGCGCGGCTGAAACACAGCGTTCTGGGCAGGCGAGTGCTGCCCCTACCCCATCTTCACAGACAGAATGACTCACCCGCACAGGGCAGGAACTCCACGTCCGCTTGGGGGGTGGGGTGTGGACTACCTCTGGTGGAGAAAAACCGAAGTTCATGTATAATTGATGCAAGATGTCGTTTTTTGGGATCAGATAAAAGATTTTCTGGTCTTCATCCCACTAAAGAAACTTTCTGTGTTTCTTTTTATAACACAAGTACTCAGTCATGAGAAAAGACTACGATTCAAGATAAGCCCATGCTTGAAAACAGAATCTTGGGCAACCCACTCCTCCAACAAGGAACAGAGCTCAGTTTCAAAACACTCATTTCAGCTCTGTGATTTTTTGGAAATTTCCCTGACCCTTGTTTGCCTCAGTTTCTTTAATCTATAAAATGGAGCCACACTAGTCACAATTTGTGAAGAGGTTCGAGGAAATTTAAGGCTCTTACTTAAAGAAGCTTTCAAGTCTTCTGGACTTGGAATCCTCATTACAATAGCTCATTTCACCTTCAAAACACTATAGCATTAACCAGATCTGCCTAATTACATTGAGGAGAAATGGCTTGCATTTATTTCGCCTGAATGTGACAGAAATTGGGGTGGTCATCTGTCAAAAATGTTCCTGTGCCCGAGAGATGATACATAAATTCTCAGTCTTATCTGATTACCAATGAAGGCTGTGTGTGTGTGTGTGTGTGTGTGTGTGTGTGTGTGTGTTTCCTTTAAGGTCTAAATACTGGGTGCATGATAAAAGAACGGTTCCTCTTTTGCAATATGCCAGCTGTCATGGGTTTCCAGGCAAGATATTATTTATGATAAATAGATATGGACAATAGATAATGTCTATATTAATATCACCAAAACATGGTCCTCTCCTGCAGCTCACCCGCGACGCAGACGACACTGTACAAAGCAGCAGATGCCAGACAGGAGACTTTCTTCTTGTGACAGTTTGAGCTCCCTGCTGCAATTAACTTTTTCTCCCCCTCCCTCTCCTCCTTCATCTCATGCAATGCGGTTCAGAAAAAGGGGGCCTGTATTTTCCTCCTGCTGATGGAAGTTGATTAGCAGTCAGGTGGAGTGATGCTCAGGGGACAACACAGCGGATTAATTAAATCACTTCTACTGGCTAAGTGGTGACACTTTGATTTATAGCAGAGCTCACTCAACCAGACAGCAGCTTTTCTTGCATGCCGAAGGAAGAAGGGCCAAACTGGCCACTGGTTGGAGGCCGAGGGCTTTGCAAACTTTAAAGACAAGCATCCTAGTCATTAAAGCAGAGACCCCTGCTGGGTTCCTCTCTCTGGGCCAGGGAGACCTGCAGGCACAGGAGAGGAACTAGAGAGAATGGAGGGGCTGAGGCGGGCCAGCCAGCAGTCTAACAAGGAGCCAGGGGATCTGTTTCGGAACACACAGAACTCTGTGACACCCCTGCAGAAAAGGAAAAGCAGATCTGTTTCTACTGAACTGTGTGTTGGCACCGCACCTTGGCTCGCCCTGAAAACACAGTCCTGTGATGATCCTATCGTGTTGACTCGGGCATTCGTGACTTTTTCCCATCACAGCCCCGGCTCTTCTCAGCAAGGAGCCTCAGACCAAAATGCACGCAATAGCTGTGCTTCTGGTGGGGTGTTTTATGTGTTGACCTGGATACGTCTTGTGGCTGATTCTGTCTCATTTTTCTGTGTGGGATGCTAAGCAGCTCGCTCAGTGCTGGACATGTAGCCCAAACTGCAAGCCCTCACACATGCTTCTGTGTACAAACCCTCTTTATCCGGAAAACTCTGGTTTATCTTATTTTAAAATGCTTTTGGGGAAGCTGCCTCCAATGCCCTCAGGAACGAGGTCATATAAGATAGCAGTCAAAACCCCAGACTTTACGGCTTATTGAGCAAGCTCTGGTTCTGATAACCGTTATCAGAGTAGGGGACTTGTCAAGATACAAATTCAGAACAGCTCAAGACAGGGCCCAGGAATCTTCATTTTTAACAGATTCCCGTAAGCAATCCTGGAGTATTTGAGAACTATAGTTTTAAAGTCAGTCAGAACTAAAACCAAAACTCAGTCCTATCGATTAATAGCAGGTTCCTCATCTCTCCACACTCCCTTTCCTTAGCCATAAAATGGCACTGGTGAGAATTAAATCAGAGATCTGTATGTAGGTAGACACCTAACACGGCTGGCTGAAAACGGTAAGATTCAGTAAGTGGTAGATAATCCAAACGTCCATCGACAGATGAATGTGTAAACAAAGGCGATCTATACACAAATGGAATACTACTCAGCTGTAAAAAGGAAGTTCTGACACATGCTACAACATGGATGAACCCTGAGGACACAATGCTAAGTGAAAGAAATCAGACACTAAGGTAGGATCCTCGTTATATGAGGTCCCTAGAGTAATCAAATTCATAGAGACAGAAAGTAAGAGGGTTGTTGCCAAGGGCTGTGGGGAAGGGAATGATTAGTGTTTAACGGGGACCTCGTTTCAGTTTTCAAAAATGAAAAGCGTGTTGTGAATGGATGGTGGTGGCGAGTGCACAACAGTGTGAACGCACTTGATGCCATTGAACTGGACACCTAAAAATGGTCAAAACAGTGAAGTCTGCATTTTGTATGTTGTATTGCAATAAAAAAAGAAAAGAGGAAACGCGATAGATATGGTTACCACCGCTACTGCCAACGAAACGAATTTATTTCGGAGCCCCCATTTCCCACCTTGCCCTTCAAACCTCGACAATTAACTTAGCAACAAAGCATCTGGTTGAGGTCCTGGGGGAGGGGACAGATGAGGAATGGGGAAGAAATGACAGTATCTAGCCCTCTCATTGTTTTCTCTTAACCCAGGAGTCCAGAGAGTCCTCGAGAAGCCACAGAATGCTTACCCCAACGGTGGAGCGAGCTGATGCAGCATCAAATATTAAAAGGGTAGAGGAACCAGCATAGCTTTCCATATAAATGAACCTACTAACATATATGAAGATTGCTTTTAAAATTCAAATATAATTATTCTTTAAAAGGCATCCTGTGAGCTCTGTCTCTCTCCCAACACTGACACTTCTGGGCTGTTGTCATGCTCCAGTGAGGTGCCTGTTGGCAGTCAGCCCAAAGCACTTTGTAACATGCCCTCCAGATCCTAAGTGAAAACTGATCAAAGAATTGGCACTGGCAAAGACAAGACTGAAATCAGCTCTCCAAGGGGTGGGGCCGGGCTATTGTCCCTCTTTGTGGGAACAGCTGCTTAACGGGGAACTGGAGTGGCGTGATTATAATATGCATACGGACTGCTCTGTTAACAGAAGCCGGCTTAAAGTACTCCGGGGGCCTCCACCTTGCGTTTTGGCAGAGGGCTCTGCGAGGATGCTGTGTCGAACCTTTTTGAAAACGTCTCCTTGACACGGAGGGTGAGGAAGGGCGCCCGCGGATCTCGCCGCGGCCCCATGCCTCCCTCCTGCTCCCTGTCCTGGCTGCTCCAGAGGGGCAGCTGCACACGGGTCCTCCTGCCCCCGGGTTTAACTGGGACAGAGGAATTGCATGAAAGGAGCCGTGGGTACCTGAGTGGCCCTGGGAGCCCCCCTCCGAGTCAGATGGGGGAGGCTCATCTGTCTGCAGGTCGGAAGCTGGCAGGTCTGCAGATTCCCCAGGGGCCAGTGGAGTGAGTTTCTCTCAAGTTCCTATAAATGACAATGTGCCACTGAGCAATTAGTCTTCGTTGTGCTCTGCGCAGGATGGCTTTTGGGTGGAAGCGGAAACAGGCCATCCTGGCACTGGGCCCTCACGGAGCCCCGTGGACACACCTGACCTCTGGCTCCTGGGCCAGGGGAGGGGAGTGACGCGTGAGGCGGCGGAGGCACGGCGCGGGGCTCTTCCACCGTCCTCGTCCCGCGCCATCCTCCATCTCCACCAGAGGAAGGGACCGCGCATCACGGAGGTTAAAGCAACTCCACCAAGGCCTCACTGCCAGAGAGTGCAGGGCTGGGACACACCTCTGGGTCTGTCTCACTCTAAGGCCTTTTGTTTTGTGGGTTCGTTTGTTTTTGTTGCATCCACCCACAGGAAACGGATATGTTTCTTTTTCTAGCGGGGAGAGTTGGCTGCTCCTAGAGCCCTGCCCTGCCTCAGTTCAGACTGATTTCGCTGCCTCTTCCGCCCGCTGGCAGCTGAAAAGCCCTCTGGCCTCTATCTCCGTAGTGACTATGAGCAGACTTGGGGAGGGGGAGGTTTAGTTTTAAAATGAATATATGCATGTATCTCTCCTGCTAATCACCGGAACGCATTTCAGGAGAGGTGAGCAGAGGGATTAGCTGCAGGACTCCCATTAATGTTAACTTTATTTCAGTAATGAGGTGCCAAGGCATAGAACAATCACGGTGGCTAATACGGTGTAATCACAGTGATGAGATACGCATGCTGCGAAGGGAGGGCGGGGGGACAGTCAGGAGCGGGAAGCCGCTCAGTGGCGGGGACACTATGACACAGAGAGGCAGCAGGAGCAAAACTCTAGAGGAGAAGGGAGGGGACAGGTGAACCTTGACGTGGGCAGAGCGGGTTAAATACAGAGGAGGCAATAATAGCAACTCCTGAGCGAATGGTTATCCTGCGCGTTTCGTCTAATCCTCATGACGGAACGGAGAGCTAGGTATTATCCCCATTGTATAGACTGGTAAACTGAGTGTTAGCAAAGTGACTTGCCCAAAGTCATACTGCTAGTGGAAGAACCTCAGTTTGAATTCAGATTCTTCCTAGTCACGACACTTGACAGTCCTCCACCTCGTCTAGAATGGAGGGGGGAGCAATCCCGTGCAAACGCCAGGAGCTCAAACAGCAGCACCGGAAGGAGTGAGAAACGGCTTTGCATGTGGGCCCAACCCCAACACCGGTGCACGCTGTGTTCGTAGGGCTCACCGGACTACGGCACGGCTGTCCATTTGGATGTCTCAGTGACGCTGGGAGAGGAAATTGAAGGAAAGGAGAAAATCATCCTCATCAACCAAGTTCTAGGGACCATCTGTAGCCAGAAAGAAACTCCTCAACACACCCGTGAACAAATTAGAATGTTCTCCAAATCTCCAGACTACCAAAATCCTTCAGTTTGTAAACGCTTGCAGGCTGGGGAAAGTTCACTCTTAACAGAGCAGAGGGTCCCTCCGAGTGTGGTCTGCTGGCTCATCTGGGTGCCTGCAGAAAATGCAGCTCCCCGGGGCCTGCCCTGGACCTGCCTAACAAGTACTTCTGGGGAGGGGCCCTGGAGTTGCTCTCCAACAAGACCCCTGGCCTGGGTTTCCTGAAAGGCTCTCCGTGCTTTAAAGAACCCGCGGGAGTCCAAGACACAGCATGCCCATGTCTGTAACCAGTAAAACACACTCTGCCGGCCAGTCCCGCCTGAATTCCATGGCCCCATCTCCCCACTGATTGTTTAGAAGTACGAAGTTCACAACAGTCAACATGTTTATTGAGCACCTACAATGCACCAAGCTCTATCCTACGTCCTGGAAATATAGCAGGACACAAAGCTAAGTCCCTGCTTTCAAAAACCTGCATCTCAGTGAAAAACGCAAACAGGACATTCTATCAGAGTGCCATGAGGAAACTGTGGTTCCAGCCAGGGTGATGTTGCCCCCCCAAGGGGACATTTTGGGTTGTCATAATTGGGTGGAAGGGGCCAGGGATGCTGCTCAATATTCCACAAAGCACAGGACAGCCTCCACCACAAAGAATCGTGTGGCCCCAAACGTCACTAGTGCCGAGGCTGAGGACCCCTGGGCCAGAGAAGGCAGGGATGTGCTCTTCAATGTGGGGGTCAGGAAAGGCCTCTGGAGAGGGACATTTGAGCAGAGAGCCAAGAGGCTGTCTGTGGCAGAAGGGACAGGCGCAGAGGCCGTGGGAGGCGTCCGTGGGGCTTACTGCCTGGAAGAACTGGGGACTTTGGCCTAAGTGCGCTGGAGCCTGGGGGTTCCCAGGAAGATAGAGAGATGCTCTCACATACCATTCCTAAGGGTCCCTCTGGCCGTCCCGTGGAGAACAGCTCGTGGGGAGCAACAGGGATCGGGGAACCAGGTGGGAGGCTGCTGGAATCATCTAGAGAGGAGATGTGGGGGCCTGAATGAGAGAGGCGGGCAGCAAGAAGTGGTCTGGTTCGCAACGCACAGCCGAGGCAAGCCTCTGGGATCTGCTAATGGGTTTAGTGCGGGTGTGGCCACCGAGAGGAGTCAAGAATGTAGCTTGGTCTCTTCTCCAGGTGCCTCCCTAAAAAAATGGAGGCCCTAGTTCTACCCCTCCCCTTAACCCAGTGGTTCTCAACTAGGGGCAACTGTCCCCCAGGGGACACTTGGCAATGTCTGGAGACATTGTAGTTTATCACCACTGGGGATGAGAGCTGCTACTGGCATCTAGTGAGTAGAAGCCAGGAGTGCTCAACCTCCTACGACGCATGGACCAGCCCTCCCCGCACCTATTCCCTCCACTCCTGCCACAAAGAACTGTCTGGCCCAAAATGTCAACAGTCTGGCCCTACCCCTACCTGCCGCTTCCCCTCACTCGGGCCTGCCCTGCCAAGTTAGCGGGGACTTCGCCAGAGTCTGGAGATTCCAAATTAACGCACATCAGTGGCTGAGGTCCATATCAACATCTCACTTGCTTCTGCCCATGACACAGATCAGATGCTGCTGCTGTCGCCACCGCCACCACAGGAAACCAGAATGTTGGAGAGCAAATTCATTATCCAGCTGTTAAAAGCGACAGAGCACGCACACCTCTCTCGCGGGCTGGGGTACCTGAGGGCCAGCCCTGCTGGATGACTGAGTGGCTGCCAGCCTCCTCCTCTCTGTGACCTTGACATGCCAGGGCGGGGCCTCTGGTGCACAAGCTAAAAATCCAAAAGGCAAAGGCAGTGGCAACAAATGGATGAGTTAATTTGTTTCGTGCCCCCCCTGGCCACCATGCTCTCACAGGAAAACAAAACAAAAAAAACCCCTCCATTTGTGGGGTCTCATATCCCAGCTGCGAGGAAGCAGAATAGTCAGAAGGAAGAAAATGTGTCGACGCAGAGATCCGTTTACATTGTTATGTTTGCTTAAAAACCAGTTTTTGATGTGCAGGTTATTCTTTCTGGCTTGGACCTTAAGGAACAAAATATCACACTTCCAGGTGGTATCTTTAAGGAAAGCTAATTAGGATTCTTGGGACTTGTAGCATGAAACATTTTACAATTTTCTTTAAAGCAATTTGCCAACATTAGCTAATTAAAACCCCCAGCCTTCCACTGAGGGACAATGGGAAGAGAGTAGAATCTTCATTTCTCAGCATCGCCATAGGATTAAAGTTCCGAACTCCTGTTGCTTCCACTTGGTGGAGGCCCTTCTCTGAAGGTGGCCTTTCATTGTTTTTAGCAGCCTTCCCAGGAGCACTGAGGAAAAGATTCCCATTTTCCTAGCACTTAGTCTCTAAAAAAAAAGAGGCAACACTAAGAAAGGAGTCTGGGCAATTAAGGCTGGTCTACCAAGTCAGAGGTCAGCAAACTGTGGCCCACGGGCTGAATCTGGCCCTCGACCTGTCTGTGTAAATAAAGTTTTACTGTAACACAGCCATGCCCATTTGTGTGCATATTGTCTATGCCTGCTCTGGAGCTAAAACTGAAGACTGAAGCAGCTGTAACCACTAATCTGCTTTCTGTCTGTATAGACTTGCTTATTCTGGATATTTCATGTAAATGGAATCATACACTATGTGGCTTTTTGTGTCCGGCCTCTTTCACTTAGCATAATGTTTTCAAGATTCATCCACGCTGTAGCACGCATCGGTACTTTATTCTTTTTTTGCGGCCAAATAAATATTTTATTGTATGGCTAGACCCCATTTTGCTTAGCCACCCATCAATTGAGAACATTTCAGATAGTACCACTTTTTGGCTGTTGTGAATAACGCTGCTGTGAACATCTGTGTATATTTTTCTGCACATTATCTTCAAATCACATTTTGATTCCTTTTATTAAAGAATAAAAGTTGTAAACCCATATTCTCTCATTGAACAACATTACAAATATTTATTGAAATGACTGAGGCATTTAAGACCAGTAAAAAAAAAAAAATGAGTCAGAAGTCAGGATACAGAAATTATTTTTTTTTCATTCATTCAATACTTATTAAAACAGAGTATAAGACAATATACTAGGCTGTAATAATTTCACACCTAACTGTTCTATCATTTATTAAAAAATATAAAGTTGTTGTCCATGCTGTTCTAGAAAACAAACGAAGGTCAGTCATTTATCTCTTCAGGGCCACATTCTCATCACAATACATTTACCTGGGAAAGCCGGGAGAAGCAGGTATAATGATACACCTGACAGAGTTTCAGAGTATCAGAGACCTAACAGTTATGGTGATACTATTACCAACACGATACAAGAAACGACCTGTATCCATTTTCCTTTCCTCCCCTGAGGTTAAGTATTGCTTCCTACTCC
The DNA here is from genome assembly GCF_000151845.1 of Pteropus vampyrus. Taxonomy (NCBI): domain Eukaryota; kingdom Metazoa; phylum Chordata; class Mammalia; order Chiroptera; family Pteropodidae; genus Pteropus; species Pteropus vampyrus. Next base: position 6,476,993 of record NW_011888804.1, read on the forward strand.
ATGATGAAATTTTTCACATAAGCCCATGGCACAAAAACCACAAGCTTCCTTGCCTTGTAGAAAACAGATTCAGTTTTAGTAAGTGGTTTAATATTTAAATACTAGCTCCAAAGGGAGAAAGACCTTTCAAAGCAACAGGAGTAGGCCAGAATGAAAAGAATTATCTGCTGCTTGACAATCTGCCACGGATAAGTGAAAAAAGGAAAAGAATCTCAAGTTCCTGGTATTGCACTTTCCCACCTTTGCCAGCAGATGGCGACGTGGTCCTGCAAGGTTGCGTTGGTGCAACCGCCCACAGTGAAATGACAAGGACAGAGGGCCACTGCAGCTGCGGTGCTTGGAGACTTGTGTGCCTTGCCAATCGTTTCGCAGCGGTCCGAGCACTTCTAAACACACCCGTGGGGGAGAAAAAGCAGCATGGGGAACAATGACGTGTGTATAAGGGCTACAGGGATCGGACGAGATACGCGAATGGCTTATGGTAGGACTCCAGATGTCCCCAGAATAAAGGTGGTGGTGGTGGTTGGTGGTGGGGAGGAAGTTGCCAAAGGCATTTGAAACAAAGAACATTAAGCAAGTTACAATCAAATAATTACCCCTTCCTATTACATCCATTCCAAGGAATATTATCATTAAAAATCAAGTGGCATTAGATATCACACCAAAAGCACAGCAACAAAAGAAAAATTAGATACATTGAACTTCATCAAAATTATACTTTTAAGATTCAGTGAACACCATCAAGAAAGTGAAACAACCCACAGAATGGGAAAAATACATTTGCAAATCATGTATCTGATAAGGTGCTTGTATCTAAAATATGCAAAGAATTCTAACAATCCAACAATAAAAAAGACAATCCAATTTAAAACTGAGCAAAGGATTAGAGCGACATCTCTCCAAACAAGATATGCAAGTGGCCAATAAATACATTATAAGATGTATTTATCACTAGCCATCAGGATATGCGAGTCAAAGCCACAATGAGATACCACTTGATAACCACTAGAATGGCTATCATAATAAAAAAAAAGACAATAACAAGTGTTGGTGAAGACGTGGAGAAAATGGAACCCTCATGCATTGCTGGTGGGAATGCGGAATGGCGCAATCACTCAACAGACGCGATTTTAAACTCCGAAGTTATCTTCCCAGCACCCAGCACAGAGCTGGGCACTCGGTAAATGCTAAGTAAAAACCTGCCAAGCCAACGACTGGGGCTGCTGCCTCAGAGTCATCACCATTCGAGAGGGAAGAGTTTATCGCAGGGTTTCTCCATCCCTGCACTAGTGAGGTGTGGGGCCAGAGAGTTCTTTGTGGAGGGGGCTGCCCTGTGCACCACAGGATGCCCTGTACCCACTAGATGCCAACAGCACCTCCACCTACACACTTGTGACAATCAAGAATATCTTGACATTGGCCAGTGTTCCCTGGGGGCCCAAATCTCCCTCAGGATAAACAGCACTGGTTTAAAACAACACTTTCCAGGTCCTAGAAGTCACCAACTAGGCTCCTAGAATGCCTGGGCTAAAAGGACCCTTACGTGTGATCCTGTGGACACACTTTCACAGGTGGGCAAACAGGCCCAGAAAAGACAAGACACTGGAGCCAGAAAGGACTCTGGCAATGCAACCCAGTGATTCTTCCTGCCCTGTACCGTCCTTTGGATTTGCAGATTAACTCAGCACTTATTTCCTTTGAGGACTGTATTAGTCACCTCGAGCTGCCGTAACAGAAGACTACAGACTGGGTGGCTTAAACAGCAGAAATTTATTTTCTCACAGTTCTGGAGGCTGCAAGTTCAAGGTCAAGGCATCAGTAGCTTTGGTTTCTCTTGAGGCCCCCTCCTTGGCTTGCAGATGGCTGCCTTCTCGCAGCTCTCGTGTCTCCCTCTTCTCATAAGGACACTAATCCTACTGGACGAAAACCCTCCCTAACACCCTCATTTTAACTTAATCACCTCTTCGAAGGCCTCATCTCCAAATATGGTTACATGTGGAGGTATGAGGCTTGGGGAGTCAGCATAAGAACTCTGGAGGGGACACAATGCAGCCCGTTACTAGGACTCTGCTCAGCGGGTATTAAGAGACAGCCCTCTCACCCGGGCTGTGCTGAAAGGCCAAGTTCTCTCTCCAATATATTCTTCACAAACCCTTCTTGGCAGGGACCAGCAGCTAGAAGGTGAACCATTTTGCTGAAATCAAGGATGATCCCAACTCAAGGGCAAATAGCAAACTTCAGAGAAATGCAAACCTCACTCTACCCAGGGCCCTCCTAGCACTCAGAGCTCAGTGCGACTCTTCCTCCTACAGCACAAGGCCTAAAAGTCCAGGTTCAAGAGCAAGAAACATCTGGGTTCAATCAATATCCTGGTCTAAACCACCAAGACAGTATGTCTCTATGCAAAGTTCTTAATTTCTGAGTTCTTTTCCTTAAAACGAGGTTGAAAAGATCTACCTGCCTAACTCGTGAGAGTGGTTGTTAGGATTAAATAAACAGCCTTGAGCTCAGCGCCTGCCCACAGGAAATGACCAGAAGACAGTAGCTGTTATCACAATGTGCCAAGCCAACACGCTGTCTGCTGCGCCTGTACGTACTTTCAGGAGCTGAGGTTTGCATACGGCTCCACCGTCTCACGGTGTAACCGCAAGCAAAATTTAATCCATGCGTCAGAGCCTTCCTCTGTAAAAACGAAGATCAGAACAAACACCTGCCTCAGAAGATGGTGCGGTGTGAAGGTGAAGGTGAATGTGCGTACGCAGAACAGTGCATTCTACAAACTTCACAGGCTGTTTCCTCGCTGTGGTAAGAACAGTCAAGCGACCTGCCCAACGTTTCGCCTTGGTTAAGTGGGAGAGGAAGGAAGGGGTGGCCGTGGGCACTGAGTGAAGCCTTGGTCTCTGACAGCACTAGCAGCAGACCAAGGTGACTCTCCTGAGTCCCTGTGCACGAGATCGACAGCACCTGGGGAAGTTCTGGTTTGTCATCACTATCAGGTGATTCCCCATCTGCAGACACTGTTCTAGGGAGAGGGAGTCCATGCAGGCAGGGGTCCCACAATCTCTTGACAAGGATTATGCTGAGGACAGAAAACCTGTGGAATTGGTGCCACCAAGTGGCATAAAAAGCAACTGTTGGTGGCTGTGCCATCAGCACCTCATTCTTGTCTCCTCTCCCCTCTCTTCCCTCCTTCCTCTGAAACAGCGCCATGAGCATCGTTTAACTAGGCAGCTGTCCTTGGAGGTTGGAAAAGGCTGCAGTGAAAAGACAAAGCTTAAAGATCACATTTGACTCTAGTTCCTCCCTGCACTAAATCAGGTCAATGAGCTTATTTGTGTCAAATAAATGAGCCCAGCTGACTGCTAAGCTGCTGCAAGACTGTCAGGCTTCCAAGTTGGCACTCAGCAGGCTGCAGGCAAAGCTAGGGAAGGGTACGGATATCGGGGACCGAGCTCCAGGAGCAGGCCTTGAACTGCTGCCCACGTGAGAACCTCCCACGAGAAACTGAGTCCGCCTGTGAGGGGGCACTCCGGGCCGCTGAGCCTCTGGTGGAGAGTGAACGCAGCAGATTCCAGCTCCAAAGAGTGCCCTTGGGTGGGTCCCACGGAACACTTAGGAACATCTTTAAAAACCAAGGTCCCTGGTGCCCTCAAAAACCATCATATAGGCCAGACATCTGACAGAGCAGAGCTGGCTCTGGGGGAAACCTGGGCTGCCTTGAGCGCAGATCATCCTTCGCTGTACCAGCCGTCAGGAAAGATGGTCCACATGGCCTTTCCAACCTTTTAAAGATTTTTTTATGTTTTAAATGTCTGCATTTAGTGTGGTTCACTAAAGTGAACGGCATGCTCAGGAGATCTGAAGCGGGATTCCCCCATCTTCCTCTCAGCTCCCTCCGGAAAGCAGAAGTCTGCATAAGCAGCTTTGTCCTCAGCATGCTTCATGCAGGTCAGCTCTGGCCCAGGTGGAATGCCAATAATTTACTGGTGAAGAACAAAAGCCTTTTTTCTCCCCACTGGGTGAAAACCAGACAAGGAAAAGAGACGCGGAAATGCAAAGACAAGATTGTCTACAACTATAAAAGGGCTTTCACCTTTAACCTGACTTTTATTATTTTTTTACCTGACTTATTTTAGAGGCTGGATGATCCAAGCAAAATGTGCGCTTTCCTCCTCTGTAAATTAATTGGCTATTATTGGATTAAATCAATTCAACAGGAACTGTTCTGAAATACTACACAGCAGAATTCTACCTTAATTTATGTACTAACACAAAATACACGTTTACGTACAAAATATAGGCAAAACGTTATATCCAAACTTTAATTAGTGATTATCTGTGAAGGCTAAGAATCTAATTTGGCACAATTTCTTTATAATGTCATACATTTTTAAAATGTAGTTTCTCATATTTTAAGGTTTCTACCTTGTAATCATAAAAGAAATTAAAGGAAAATCTCTTACTGATGACTGCAGAAGCCCTTCTTAGGCATTCCTAGACATCTAGGTATCTCAGGATAAGCACACCTAAATAATTTAGCACTGTATTAAGGTACAGCTACCAAACACAGTTCTGTGCGTCCCTGCCAAAAGGCAGCTGTTTTTATGATGGAAAACAGCAGCTGTTTGCCCAGGTGCAGAGCAGCAACACATGATAAGTCAGTCCCAGCAGAGAATAATATGGTGTCTATTTAAAATTTGAGGAGGAAGAGGCAGAAAATAGCTAGCCTCGGTTTTAATCTTCAAGAGAGAGGGCGAAGCCCTGGTCTGAGGAAAGTGGGCTCTGCTCCAGATGGCTGGTCTGCACTCACCGTGTGAGACTCAAAGCCAAGGACCAGCCACTGGGAGACATGGGCTCCAGTGTTGCCTTAATATGTGGTGGGATCTTCGACTAGTCACAAAAATCAGAATTTTGGATCTGCAAGGTACCTTAGCGATCACCCTCATTTGACCAATGAGGGAACCAAAGCCAGAAGAGGATAATTTACTCAAGGTCAATAATGCCGGTGCTCCTGTCAGTACAATCGGGATGCTACTCACATACTCCACATCGCTGTTGTTACACTCACACACACAACCTCCTTGGTAACAGTGAGGTGTAGCCAACATAGTCTGAAGTCTTGAATTTCACTGACAGTGGTGATTTCTCATTTATCACTTTAGAGTCTGTGACCATCTGGATGTAAGCTGACCAGAGCGTGCCTACTGTACACTGCATAAAAAATTTACAAATTAAAAAAGCCCAAAGACTGCAAAAACTCTTTAACCCATCAAAAACGTTCAAAGTGCCAGCGTATAAATAATGCATTTCTAGCAGTGATGTGTTGGTCCCTCTGTGTGCACAGAACATGCAGTCTTAAGGAAGAATAAAACTGGACTCCTGTTCAAATATCTGAATAATTGCTTCGCCCATTGGTTGTAACTGGCAAGCTGTTTTATTGTAATAGTAAAGGTTGTACTTTCATTGAATAGGAAGTCCAGCAGTTCAGCTTTAATGTCAGACACGAATCAGACCCACACTGTTCTCCCACGCACAGCACACGGCTGTTGCCACCTGTTCCTCTTCATGTCTGTGAAAGCGGACTGGATGAGGAACGTCACAGACACGTGACTGAGCGAGAACAGGGATACTGGTACCCAAACTGTACTCACACCATGAACAAGAAAAGTCCACACAGAATAGGGCCTAGGCAGCAATGTGCCAACACACTGCGGTCAGGCAACACACAAGTGCAGAAAGAACTCATAATCTCACTGGCTTTTTTTTTTTTTTAATTATTATTTACTTACGTGGTACCTTTTTATAGAATGTCTAGTTTTCCAAATGGAATCTGTGGTGGCATCTGCCATCTCAAAGTCTCTCCGTGCAAAGAGCTGCTGTAGGGGACCGGGGAGAGCAAATCTGTTGCAGAGGGGAGGGCACTGTGTCTAAAGCTCCAGGTCATTCTGCAGCTGAAGTGTCTGCGTTTGGGTTCTGTCAGTGCGCAAAGGACACCACGGCAGAGTAATAACATTGTTCCCAGAGGCAGCACTGGGCTGGTGGAGACCTGCGGGGAAGGAGCAGGTCCTGTGGGATTTCAGGGTAATTTAATCAGCTGCACTTCAGCACCGCAGAAAGCAAGGACAGGGACATAATAAAGTCAGCTCGCAGCTCCTACAGCTCTTCTGTTCAGCCTAAGGGGGAAACATGACTGGAGCGCAGGGCCTCGCTACCTTGGCACAGCTGACGTTTGGAGCTGGATAATTCTGTGTCGTGGGGACTGTCCTGTGCACTGTAGGATGTTTAGCAGCACCCCTAGTCTCCTAGATGTACCATCCTCCCGAGTTGGGACGAAAATGTATCCACACATTGCCAAATGTCCCCTAAGGGCAAAACTGCTCCCATTAGCTGCCCTACAACAACTGGAAAAGTTTGTTAACATATGAGCCACTTGCTTCTGTACGCACACAGTAGGTGTCATACAGGGCTGAGAAAGAAAAGGGATTCAGAATTCCTTCCTGTAAAAATGCTCTGTAAGAAGGTTGCCAACAGGCAGTTCATCACATCTGAATGACAAATGGCCAAAACATGGAAAAGAGTTCACCTCACTAGAAATTAAATATAAATTAGAACACTGAGATCCATTAGCAAAGATTTAAAAAATGGTCACACAGGGTTCTCATGGGTATGGCAAAAGAGACACTTTCATACACTGTAAGTGAGTAAAATTTGGCGAAAATAGGTATCAGATAAATATGCAACTGTGCACGTAGAAGCATATCATCAATGCATTATTTGTAGTAGCAAAAAAAAAAGGTAATAAGCTAAACATCCTCAGCAGCATTATTGTATACCCATGAAATTGACACCATATGGTCATTAAAAATTATTATATAGGCCTTTATGTAACAAAAGGTTGTCCATTATCGGATTGTTTGCAAGAGGAAAAAGTGCTGTCATTCTGCCTAGAAAGCCCTGAGGGGAGAGAAAAAAGACTGGGGCTTATCTCTAGGTTGCATGATTTTAGATTATTACTTTCATCTTTACAGATATCTGAATTATCTGAAATTTTTTATCTTTCTCATGAATCCTTTTAAAAATAGTAATAAAAACAATACCAAGAGCTCTGTAATTACCGCCCTTCTATCCGAGGGGCCCTCCTATCCCCACTGTGCTATCTACCTGACACACTCCCCTGCTGGGTGCGGACACAGACTTCCTGCTGAGCACTAGGCCTGCCTGACACCTCACAACCTTGTAAGGGGCAGGTATGATCCCATCTTACAGATGAAGCGCCTGAGTGCCTGAGGCCAGGCCGTTGGTAAGGAGTGGTTACTAACTGTAAGGCAGGAGGGATTCTCTCTTGCCTGTGAGTATACCAAATAAGCAGCATGTTCACGCATTTACAGTTTATCTGTAAATCTCAACGATGGGAAAAGCCTTGCTTGGAATCTTGCAAATTGTGTGACTCTTCCCCAGAGTTTCTTTGCAGCCAGACCAACCGAGGCACATTGAGTCGGTTTTTGGGAGCAGCAAGTTGAAAGCTGCAATCACTGCTCTAAAATCCTATTTTCTGCTTTTCAAGAGCTGCTGAGCTGCTGAGCTCACCCTTCAGTGCCAGCTCCAGCATAGCCACGTCCAGGGCCACCCAGAATCCCTGGCGGGGGGGCGGGGTCTTTTCCTCCTTTTTACATGCCTCTCTCAGTGCCCTTTTCCTGCTTTACTGTATGTTTCTTTCCCTGTTGATAAATCTTATCTTTACTGCTTCAGAAAGAAGCATAGCAATTAACATTCGGAATTGGGGGAAATGCTTTTAATTACTCAATTACCTTTAGTCCCAAATGCTCGATATTTTTTTAAAGGTGTTTTTGTCCCTTCTTTGATTTTCTCCTAAAATCCCAATGCATATTATACACTTTGCTGGGCTCTGCGCTTATATAAAAAACTGAGACGACGTCCTCAGTTCTAGAAACCCACAGTCAAGGGAACCAGAAACAAACCAGGGATTAAAGAGCAGGTAAGGGTCCTGGGTTGAAAGGCTGGGGACCAAGGTCCTTAGGTGGCTTCATTATGTCATCTGCAGCACTGGGAGTTTCGAAAACAGTGAATACGCCCCTAATTGATTTAAGTACAAAAAACATATTCCAGGGCCAAATGAAAGTGACCTTTGGACTATCGACCCAATTTGGCTATTCATGCCACCTCTCTCCTCTTTCGGCCCGGACAACTGAAATCCATACACTCTCAGGGGGGATGTTTACAGATGAGTCAGTGTTGGAGCTGGCAAGAGGCAGTGGGAAGGACAGTGGACCCAGAGCCCGAGATGAAGTTCTTGTTTTGGTTCTGTCGTTAAATCTCAGTGGGGACTCTGGGAAGTCACTTCATCTCCTACTATTGCCTCATCTAGGAGGTGAGAATACAAGTAAGCTTAATTCCTATCACGAGGGGGCAGATACTGTTTGTGAAAGCACTGAAAATGCAGTGTGCTAGTCAATATTCAAGTACAAAGTGAACAGGCAGGGACTAACCTCTGCTATAAACTCTTTCACATTAAATCTATTTTATATTGCTCAAGAGTTCAAATAAGTTCAAAGGAGAGGCTGATACCAGTGACAACTGACAGAAGGCAAACTCAAACATCATATTGAGTTACCAAAAAGGATGAGATGGTAAAACATCCGGTAACGCACGTTTCTTTCACATACAAAGTTTGACTTAGCACCGGTGAATACATAGAGAATCTGAAAAGTCCACTGCAACTGAATACATGTCTTGGGATCTAACATTCAAAAACAATTGCCAGACAGTTTACTCTCCAAAAAAACTTATTTAGGGAAACAAACTACTTTGGGAAGCATAAGAATAGGAGGAAGTTATGGGAAATTACTACTACATACTGCAGAAACATAGTGGAAGGCAAACAGGGCCCAAAGAAAAAGCTCCACGAGAAAAACAAACGTTGAAAGCTGATTGTAAAACGAGTGCCCTGCTCCAAGGTCAACAACTCGAATGACCAAAAAAACAAAAATGACCTTGCCCAAATCCGGGTCAGCGAATGACTCCAGCAAAGAGTTGTGAGTTAATGCAACTCCTGAGAGCAAGTACTATTAGAAAGAGTAGTACTATTGCTGATGAATAGCAAGAGTAGCACTATTCAAGAGGAGTATCTTGATCTGAGGACTGAATACTCTCGGCCTTGACCCAGAGAGTGTTGTGCTCAAAACATGAGGTGTGCCTAGAGCACGTGGACCGGCAACCTGCGTGTCCGGTGTTCATTCACTCGTCCCACTGAGGGTAGATATGTCTCTTACAGTTCCTTGATAAAAACTTGCGTTTGCTGCTTCTTTGCAAATCAAAGGGAAACTAAACATGTGTACCTGTTACAACTCCTGAAGCTGAAGGCAATAAAGAACAACTGCTTATAGCCAGTTGCTAGATGTATCTCCATTGAGGTATCACCTTAGCACAGGGTTCCCACGACAGGAGAGGACAGGAGGCTGCTGGTGATTTTCCTGAGGCTCCCACTGGACCACGGCGAAGCAGACCGATCATGTCATAGGAAATGAGAACAAAATCCTCCAGGATGATAAGTCAGAATTTGTAGTTAAAATGGTGCTTGCACATAGGTATACGAGTCCCAAATCCCACTTGAAAAAAACCTAAGAGCACATGGTGCCAGCTGCTAGAAACTTGGCACCAGATTAAAATAGAGATCTTAGACAGTTCTAG
>NW_011888804.1:6488515-6497050 GCF_000151845.1 Pteropus vampyrus
AAGCTTAATTCCTATCACGAGGGGGCAGATACTGTTTGTGAAAGCACTGAAAATGCAGTGTGCTAGTCAATATTCAAGTACAAAGTGAACAGGCAGGGACTAACCTCTGCTATAAACTCTTTCACATTAAATCTATTTTATATTGCTCAAGAGTTCAAATAAGTTCAAAGGAGAGGCTGATACCAGTGACAACTGACAGAAGGCAAACTCAAACATCATATTGAGTTACCAAAAAGGATGAGATGGTAAAACATCCGGTAACGCACGTTTCTTTCACATACAAAGTTTGACTTAGCACCGGTGAATACATAGAGAATCTGAAAAGTCCACTGCAACTGAATACATGTCTTGGGATCTAACATTCAAAAACAATTGCCAGACAGTTTACTCTCCAAAAAAACTTATTTAGGGAAACAAACTACTTTGGGAAGCATAAGAATAGGAGGAAGTTATGGGAAATTACTACTACATACTGCAGAAACATAGTGGAAGGCAAACAGGGCCCAAAGAAAAAGCTCCACGAGAAAAACAAACGTTGAAAGCTGATTGTAAAACGAGTGCCCTGCTCCAAGGTCAACAACTCGAATGACCAAAAAAACAAAAATGACCTTGCCCAAATCCGGGTCAGCGAATGACTCCAGCAAAGAGTTGTGAGTTAATGCAACTCCTGAGAGCAAGTACTATTAGAAAGAGTAGTACTATTGCTGATGAATAGCAAGAGTAGCACTATTCAAGAGGAGTATCTTGATCTGAGGACTGAATACTCTCGGCCTTGACCCAGAGAGTGTTGTGCTCAAAACATGAGGTGTGCCTAGAGCACGTGGACCGGCAACCTGCGTGTCCGGTGTTCATTCACTCGTCCCACTGAGGGTAGATATGTCTCTTACAGTTCCTTGATAAAAACTTGCGTTTGCTTCTTCTTTGCAAATCAAAGGGAAACTAAACATGTGTACCTGTTACAACTCCTGAAGCTGAAGGCAATAAAGAACAACTGCTTATAGCCAGTTGCTAGATGTATCTCCATTGAGGTATCACCTTAGCACAGGGTTCCCACGACAGGAGAGGACAGGAGGCTGCTGGTGATTTTCCTGAGGCTCCCACTGGACCACGGCGAAGCAGACCGATCATGTCATAGGAAATGAGAACAAAATCCTCCAGGATGATAAGTCAGAATTTGTAGTTAAAATGGTGCTTGCACATAGGTATACGAGTCCCAAATCCCACTTGAAAAAAACCTAAGAGCACATGGTGCCAGCTGCTAGAAACTTGGCACCAGATTAAAATAGAGATCTTAGACAGTTCTAGATGTCAGCGTATGGTGTTCAGGGCCCACTCCTGAAGATGCTGTTAAAACAAAACCAGAAGTAACTACCTTGAGAGAACATGCACGTTCTGAGAGGCCAAACATTTTAGTTGGGTGAAGGGATGATTTAACTCATGAAACTCAAGAACACAATAAGAACAATAACAATTTCCTTGAATATATTCGACTGTCGAAGCAAGGCATTGTCCTATATAAAACATTTTAATTTTCCCACTACTCCAAAGAAATCCAATAAATAGCTTTACAGGGAAGGGCCCCGATGAGAACTGTGAGCGACCACAGATCCCAGAGCAGCTGCGATGGTCGAGGTGCTCAAAGCGCACGGTCGCCTGCAGTTCTGTCTTTTTCGAATGTGACCTGCTGGTGTTTCCAAGCTGCTTCACAGAACAGTCCCATCTGGTAAAGCTCGACGGGGAGTGAAGCCAAAGAGTACAACCCAAGAAGTGGTCAAGGCCAAGGTTTTCCACACGATGCCTCTCTCTTCTTCCAGCGGAATAGCGCCCGCTGACGCCTGGCTTCGGGCGGCAAGTGCTTCAGCCGCGTGCGTGCCCATCACGCGGGGAAGAGCTCGGGAGGGCTCTCTCCGTAGCAGTACTTTGCTATGGGATCCCTATAGGTGTTCTCATGCTGTACGCTCTGTTGGCAAAAGGGAAGACAAGAGCTCGGTGAGAGAGAGCAGTCTCACACACCTCCCTCTCAGAGCTGCGAAAGTCAAGCGAGACAGCTGTCAGACACTCCCCGCAGGAGCCTGGCCGAGTCCATCTCCAAATGTCACTAACAGGCTCCGAGGCACTTTCTGGAACAAAGGCGAATGCACAACGCAGAATGCCAATGAAGAACATGAAAATGGACATAACATCACTGCATGACTGTTTCTTTTTATGTACATGAGCTTTTTAATGACCTTGCTGTGACCTGGGCAAATCAACTATTTTTTTTTTCTCAAATTATTTTATTTTAGATTATGATCCAATGGATGTTTTGTATCGGACCCTGTGCTTCAGAGAAATTCAGTTGCTGGTACTGAACCCTGCAGAGATGGAGGAGATACACTTCAAATCACTTTCATAAAGTTTTACTTACCTCAAGGTTTGGCACATGAGCCAAATCCCACAATTCCATGCAAGCCTCATTTGGCAAGCAAAGGGGAAGCATGATTTAAAACAGACAATCATCCCGAGGGCTACTTTTTCAGCATTTTGTTTTCATACAGGTGACTTGCGTTTTTGGCTAGTTATTTGGCTATTAATTAGCCCGAGACCACTACTAAACATCTACATTGTAAGTATTAATCCAATTTACAGACATGCAGCCAAAAGCTTCTCTTTCTTGGGATACCACTATCAAAACAAATTGGCAACTGGGAAAGCTCTCAGTCCTTACAATAAAAAGACAAAGTCAGAAAGTTTAGCATCTTCCCTCACAATTGGAAATAACTCCTAGGTTTCATCAGTTAAAGAAAATATTTCCCCTTTTCTAGTGTTTCTCAGAATGAGAGAGAATCTGAATCAAAACGAATCAATTTCCTTTCCTTTAAAGCCCATTCAAGTGGAAAGCTCTTCCAACAAAACAAGCCCATCAGGAATTTCTTCGTGTTTTCAAATGCTCATTATGACCCCTGAAACATTTACCCAATGATGCTGAATGCTCTAAGAGCAGACCAGAAACACAAAAAGCGGCGTAAAATAAAAAGGTGAACTACAGAAATCTGGCAAAAGGTACAAGAGTTCCAGAAAATGACAAATGAGTCAGTTACCTCAGACGAAGCCAGTACAATCTTGGAGACACCATGAATAGAAGCAAGAAGTGTGCTTGTATAACAAACACGTCCTGTGATTTTTACAATGACAGCTCCGACAATTGCCCAACCACAAAAGCTGAGAGCTGAGGACACAGAGTGATGGAAAGCAAAAGACTTTCAGACGCTTTCAGCAGCAGGTGCAATGTTTAGTGCCCAAAGAGCAAAGCATTTAATGACAGCATGTTAATAAATATTGAGAGCTTGACAACCTACACATTTATTCGTGCATTTTTAAACATCCACCTATCTCATCCCCTCGAGTCCTAAAATAAACCACAACTCTGTCCCAGAACAAATTACTACTTACTCTCAATGAGTGGATGCTACAAAGTCTTAGTCAAATTTCAGACAGAAGAACTCTCAGAAACTGGGCTATTAGGATTCCACGCAGACTTAAAAATAATTTTAAGCTTTCACTTAAAGTACAAATGTACCAATCAGATAGGGGAGGTATAAGCTGATTAGACCTTGATTTAATATAAATATTTTACTTCCCTAACTTGTATAAATCTCATGCTGACACTCTTAAACGTTATCATTCCACCGAAGCCCCTTTTGAATCTCTTCTCCATTATCGCCCATATCATATATCATAGTCATATCTCCATTGTCATATTTTCAGTATTCTTTCAGCCCCTGACTCCTACCTGCCCATCTTCCAGCTTTCTAGAAACATCAAAGATTCTGACCTGGGATGAGGTCCGGCATTTAGCCAAACACAATTCAAAGTGATCTTCGACTGCCATGAAGAGGTTCTGGAATGCTACAGCTGCCCGGTTGAGGAAGCGTTCCAGGAGAAGTTGCTATGGAAACAAAAGTTAGTACCTGTAATAAATTCCAGACTCAGCAGCACAAGGTAACCTTGGGTATTTCTCCTAAACTAAGAGACTGCTAATGTGTGTGTAGGTGGGGGAGGGAGGCCGGGGGGGAGGGGACGGGAAGCAGGAATAGAGGGAGACAGCCAGCTCAAATGAACAAGAGCACTGGTATCTTATTCATTAGATATCTGATTAGCAATACAATGGCCCATTCTGCAAAAGAAATGTTCAAGTAACTGGGAACCAACTGCTTCCTTTCCTTATAGACACAGGCTACTACACAGCAGCAATATCTGACACCTACAAAGTTCCCTTTTAAGTTCTATTTTCAAGAGAATTCAACGCTCATCATCAAATACAGAAAGACAAAAGCAGATGTAGAACAAGGAGCAATCTCCATACCTTGTTGGGCTGCAAGCAGCAGGAGACGCAATGCTCGTAAGCACCACAGCAGCCATTGGACAAGCAGCCATCACAGCAGTATTGCTTGGTGCCCGGGACGTTGACATTACAGCAGCCATTTGCCAGCAAATCCTTCCGTTCACAAACATATCCTGCAAGTCAGAGACTAACTTGAGTATAAAACCAGCAGTCCTCCCATCTCCCTAGCAGGGGTGATCTGGAAGCAGCAATAAATGCACTACACTCAAAAAACCCAGAAAGACAGAATCTGGAGTCCAGAGCATTCTAAGCACCAGAGGCAGGAATTAGATACTGTGATGAGGGCTTGCTTCCCACATGTGGCTGTTCACAGGAAACACAGACTCCCATACATACCACAGGCAGGCTCCACACCCTCATCCACCCTGAACAGCCTGCTGGCATGTATCTGACTTAATCACCATGTCAAGTCGCGCCTGCGTTTTCCTGTCCTAACCAATGGAAGCCATTCTTTGATCTATGCCTGAAGAAAAATGTAATTTTTTTCTAACAAAAATCTGAAGATAAGAAAGACCAAGGCATTCATTCCCAAAAGTGAGATATTTCTAGATAAAAAAAAAAACAAAAAAACAAAAAAACAAGCAATACATCCCCTAACTCCCACTCTTCACAAATATTTTTTAAATGCTTGCCATTTATTTAGTAGTTTGGAGGATTTTGTAAAACAAAAGTAACCTTTGTAAATTGATTTAGGCTGTTTGTAAATATACATGCCAGGGATTCAATACCCCTCAACATGAGGGGAAGGAGTCCTCTAACACCCAAGGAAGGAACACCCTAATTCCCTTCACTCCCATAAACACATACACTCCCTCCAACCCAGTCAAGCCATGCTCAACCTTAAGGAAAGAATCTCTTTGCAGAAGCTAATTCATTGTTCAGAGCTGCTAAGGAGACATTTCTCTCTATCCTTCTGGGAGTGGGAAAGAAAAATGTGAGAATAAGTGCATGAGGGACACCACTTGGCCCTTGGGAAAACTCCCAGGTGTACAAACGAGCTCACAGGTGCACACGCGAGCCCACAGGTGCAGAGCAGCTGTTCCGAGATCATTCCATTCCAAATACCCCAGCTTCTTAATCCTCAGAGAAAGAGATCTGGTGAAGTATAAGGTTGTTTTCAGAAACTAGTCTGGAAAACAAAGACTGTATCAAAGCAGGGGGCACCAGTAAAACAATGGAAGAGCGTAAAAGAGCCCTCGCTTCCACTTAGAAAACTGGGGCTTACCTGGTGCTTTCTGTCATTTTAACCATGACATTCTATCTTCTGAATTGAGAGGATGATTCTAATGCCATCATAAATGCTTCTGGGATTCTAACTATTCTTACTCATTTTCCTCACAGAGATTATAAATAAGCAACTTAAAAAAACCAGCACATTTCTCAAAATTCTGCCCAAAATGATAAACACACAGTAATCTTACCACTTCTGTGACAGGAAGATGTAAAATATAATGTGACCTAAACTCCACTTGTGGAAATTATCTTTCTGTCCTTTCCTCATTTCCACAATAAAGGTGTCAGCATCTCAGGCATTCTTTTTCTCCCCAGTGCTAACTGCCAGTAGCCTTGAAAACACAGGTCTTCTTAATTTCCGGTGAAAGAAAGCTCATCAAGATTTCACCTTTTACATCATAAATCTATTGATGCAAACATCATTTCCAACAAGGAGCCCTATAAGATCACAACAGCAGAGTGTGTTGCTAGTGACCGAAAAATTAACTTCTAACCTTTGAAAATTCTGTAATTCTAATTGGTTATTTAATAACTTGTTACCCTGGCAATATTTGTGGTGGCATCTGCTTGCTAAAGAGCACAAGTTCCTATAAGTTTTCTTTATTAAACTGCTTGCTTCTCTCTTTTCCCACATTCATGGAGGTAAAATAAAACCTATGGCTCTTGAATTTTTATTGATTCTTGGAACATTTTACTTAAATCTGAGAGTCTTTGTCTCACTTGAGCTAATCAGAGGAAAATTATTCTTTCGCTAGCTATGTATGACACAATGACAAATTGTCATTCATAATCTAATATTAAATATTAAGCCAAGGCATAACATTTCATATTTTCTGAGTATCATACAAATAAAGCAGTCTATAAAAAAAAAAAAAAATCAACACTGAACTCCAAGTTCAGTCCTACTCCAAGGTCTGCCTGCTGACTGGCTGTATTATCTTGTGGAAGTAATGTCCCTTTGCCAAACCGTACTCTGTTTAAAAAAAAAAAACAAAAAAAAAACAGGTTATCTGCAATATTATTTGCCTTTTCAATGTAAGCTTAAAAACAGAGCTTGGCACTAGCATCACTGCTGAGTTTTCAGTGCATTTTTGTGCAAAATTTTCCAGTTCTTTTACCCTAAGTGGGTGGTTTTCCTCCGAGTCTTCTTTCAAATAATCTCATCTGGTCTCATGCCTTTGAGATCTTTTTGAAAAACTTTTTTTTTTAATTTGCTGGGAATGTAAACTTAAAAAAAAAAAAACAATTGTGCACTGTAGTTTACATTTCAAAGACAGCATGTCTTCATTTCCTTCAGCTTCAAGTATAGATGAAGATTCTAATTCAAGGTCACCTATCAGTTTCAGCACCATTACGTTCATAATCTGTTTGTTCTGAGACTCTGGAATAGAGTAAAATTTACTCTTGGAAACAAATCAATCAACCCGATAATTTGCAAAAGACCCGTTGGGGGAAAAAAAATCTGTAAAACAATCAGGGAACTCTGAAAACTGTTTGGATAGTTGACATTAAGGAAAAGTGTTACTTTTGGAGGGTGATAGTAGTATCCTATTTATGGTGTACAAAAGAGTCCTTGCCATCTTGGGCAAGTTTCTTAACCTCTCGGTGCCTGTGTTTTCACCTACAAAGTGACAATACCGTCATAGGTATTCTAGCAATATCTACACCTCATAGGACTGTCACAGAAATCAACTGAGATTTTCAAGGAGAACTTTAACCTAGTGCCCAGCACACAGCAGGCGCTCAACGAATGCAGGCTGGGGATTAGTGGGAGCTTCTCTTTGAGAAGGCTGAGCCAGTCTTAAAGTGGTAAGAACCTCAGCAGTTGTCTAATCACACTACCTCACCAGCACAGGAATCACCTTTCTTACTAAAAGGAAGTGAGAAAACTCTGAGAGAAAGCACCAACTCAGACAGATATTTAACTGTACAAGTTAACATTCTGGATGCGTTTATACAATTCATTCAAGGTTGTTCAGTCAGTCAGTCAACAAGTGCATTTCCTAAGTGCCAACACTATGTGGGTATCATTCAAGACACCAAGGAGGAAAATTGAACTCCTAGCCTATAGAGTTCACCAAGATAAGAAGAAAAGATTGGCAAGATCTGAAAATCCTGGGGCTACGAAGAGATTGGCAGGAAGAAGCATAGGGGCTAACACATGACAAAATCCTAAAACTATGTGTTGCAGGCACAAGGAACTTCAGAGTTAGAATTATCAAACCAAGCTTCTCTGACATGGAGGAAAACCTTCAACAATGAGTAAGGTCTGAAAGACAAAGAAGATGTGAGAAATGTTGGAAAAGAGCAAGAAGGGAAAAGACATTGTATAAAATCCCTATTAAAAAAAAAATCTAGGAATGGTCACCTGGAGTATTTCGGACTGCAGGAAAAGGAGGAAGACAGTCTTACCCAGTTCGTCGGTGATGAGGTGCTTCCCTTGAATGGAGTTCCGGCACTGGTTGCTAGGCCGACTGCTATTGCCCAAGTTAAATTGCACTTTCCACAGAATGGGCTGATCATGGTCTTGAACTTGGAGGAGATTCCGATCTCTCACTGCCCTCTCCTCCTACAAAAAGACCATTAATGATAAGGTTAAAGTACCATTTCTTGCGTTTTCACCAATTTTTCATAGAAACTACAGTGACAGGATAGAAACAATACAAAAAAAAAAACTTGTACAAGAATCTGCACTCCCCTGGTATAAGCAAAGTCTAAGCCAAAGTCATAAAATAAAATGTAAAAAAAAAAAAAAAAAACCTGTAGGGAAAGAAATTAAAGCTATGCTTCAAAACTGGAGTACTTACATGAATGTCCCTGGATTACGTGTGCATTATAATGTGTATAAAAGTGTTAATTTTGTGAAAAAATTTGGAGGACGTTTACTTCCTCTTTCTGACGTTTAACATATTTTTGAT
>NW_011888804.1:6497915-6511781 GCF_000151845.1 Pteropus vampyrus
AACACATTTTTAAGGTCTATCCGATAGGAAGCACCAATGTGTAAGGATGTACCAGGATGTTAACTACAACACTGTTCATATGGTAGGAAAACCCTGGAAACCCCAAAACAGAGAAGAGATTGAAGAAACACCGGTATAGCTGTGGCTATTATAGCTATGGCTATTACCCCAAGACCCTACCCCTAAAACCTGGATATGTATTCATCTAGAGTAGCAGTTCTTGCACGTTAGATTATGTAGGAGCCTTAAAACAAATTCTGACTCCTGAGCCCAACTCCAGACTAGACTGAGTAAAAATCTCTGTGGATGAGACCTGGTAATCAATATTTTTAAAAGCACTGGATGATTTCAATATACAGACAAGGCTGTAGACCACCGGATGGCCATGGTACATTATTAAGTGAAAAAAGCAAGTTATAAAGTAATACGCATATTATCGCACATTATATTATGATAATTATAATAATCTACAAATACAGGTTTGTAAGAGCTGAGATAAAGGTACAGAAAGGTATACTACAGATTATCGACATAGAAGAGACAGAAGTGATTATTAACAGTTTTTATCATCTTTGGAATTTTTTCATTTTTAACATGAAATGATAAACATTATTAAAAACATGGTTATTAACAATAGGAAACAGTAAGTGAGCGATCTACGAGAACTCTGTACTATCCTTGAAACTTTTCTGTAAATCTAATTATTCTAAAATAAGTTTATTAAAAAAAAACATGATTACCAACATTAAAGATAAAAATTGCCCCCAATCTCATCACTTAAAGCTATATCTATTTTTGCATATTAACATCTAGCCTTTGACCCTGCCTGGCATTTATACTTAGAAACGAGGATGCTTTGCATTCAGTGCTTCTTGACACTAATTGGATGATAAACCATTCAAATACCTACATTATCTTGAGAATCACATTTTCAAAGCTATCTAATAATCCATCATGTTGCTGTGCCATAATTTAGTAAATACATCCTCTACACATCAACATTTAGCCCATCCCAGGTTTTTGTTATAGATAGTACTATAATGAAATTACAGAATTTTTGTTTATTCTCTTGAAAAATTTGTAGTAGTAATTATTACTAGAAAGAGTCAATGCTATACAGTGTCGAATAACTTCCAAAAGTTATACAGACCATTTGTAATATTACTAGCATTTACATAACAGGTTCACAATTTTTCCACGACTGCACGGGACTGGATTTTGTTCTTTAGTTTACTAATGTAAAGCAGTCCTTCAAGGTGGCTTTCATTTCTGTTCTGCCCCTCCTTTTTGTTTCTTTTAAAAGAAAGAACTGGCACCAGCAGGAACAGGATGGGTTATACAAAAACAACATCTGTGTTCCTAGGTTGGTGCAAGAAGAGGAGCTAAGTGCAGAAGCCTTGGGAATATGGGACAAATCACTTAGGTGCACACTGCTTAACTACCTATAAATTCATACTCCTCTGGTCTGCTGGGACCTATCAGTTAACTGCATAATAGAGCTATGTGCAAACTAAACTGTGTGTCAAATGTTACCCTAGATAAATTAATAGCCGTAAAGACTGTTAAGAGGCTGGTCAAAGTACAGTAAACTGGATCTCACAAAAAGGTTAAAAATGCTCATTACTCTCAAGCTATCCTGTTATTTTTCCTGGTGGGGAGGGGAGGGGAGGGGACAAGAGTTCATGGGCAAGTGTATCCCAGAAGGACCTCTTCCACATTCCTGGTAAACAGGAAGGCAATTCTCCCAGCACTTGAACTTGTTTTCAAACATGAATATTCAAGATTTCGCCAAAAGGACTAAATAAGACTTGTACAATCAAAAAAGATTGTACAGGATTGTGTAAGACAGCAAATATAATGAATAAGCACATGTTCACTTGTGTGAAAGTCCAGTCTTGCAAAGGGCGTGGCGAACGGGCACTTATGGGATTCCTTCATTGGATGGGTGGTTTGAAACCTTTCCCAAACAGTTCCACCTCTCCTATTATGTTGTCTCAATTTTAAGCATCCTTATGTGTGTGTGTATATGTACATATATAAGTATATACATTTTCATTTGAGACTCATTCAAAGGTATCAAAATCTCACAATGCATTAAGGAAACAGACAAAGGTAGTCAGGTTCTCTTCTCGAAAAACCTTCAGAGCAGTTGATAAAGAGGCATCAGAAATCAACGCAATCAGCCATGACAGATGTCCAAGCAGGCTACACTGCGGTACAAAGGAAAGAGCAGAACCAAAAGGAGCACAAACATACGTGAGAACTTCTTCATAAATTGTAAAGAGCTACAGGAATGTTTTTATTACTAATATATGTTAGCCTATCATTTTAAAAGAGATACATTAATAACTGTCTTGTCTATTTTTCTGTTTAAGAACGCTTAAACAGAAAGCACTGTCATTAAAAGATTTACTTATGATTCTCAAAATAAATAATAAAAAAATAAAGAAAATAAAAAAGGGATACAGGCCAGAGAGCATCCAAAATGGCTAATATTTGGGGAATGGTTAAGTGCAGCCTATTCATGGAAAATTTGTTATAAAAAATTGTACTTATAAAGAGCTCTTAAAGATGGGGGAAATGCATATATGTTAAGTGAAGAAACAGTATGCCCCAATTATATTTTAAAATGTGAAAAATGAAGAGAGAAAATATGCCCAAATACCATCAGTGAATCCCTCTGGTTGATGAGATTACGGGTAACTGTTTTCCTCCTCTACCTTGCGTAGAACTTTACAAACTTTCTGAAAATATGTATGTACTTTGATCAGTGAGAAACAAAAACCAGATAAGCAACTTTCTCTTTATTCCACTTTAGACAGTATTTAAGTTGGTACCAATTTACATACTTAAGGTTGAAGATGTTAATATATATTTAAAGAATTATGCAAATAGCACTGAGAGGTCAGGAATCATACCACTTGAACAAATGCGAGAACACGTATTCACACGGGAGGACCACTAAGGCCTCATCTGACTCTAAGACTGGGATTTCTGTAATCTCAGCTCACCTGCCCACCTTGCTGCTCTAGCATAGCATCTTGTTGTTTCTTCATATCATAAATCACTAAATAACTGCTTATTTGCCATTTCTGCCCCTTATCCCTCAACAGAGTAGAGGCTCTTAGAGAGAAAGGCTTTATCCGCTTTTCGCCTGACTGTATGTCCATCTTCTTGCAGCCAGTGCCTGGCACACAGCTGAAGTTCATTAAACATTTGTTAAATAAATGTACCCAAGTCACCTGGCATCACTCACTATTCCCAATCCTCTCCCCCAATGGTATCCCCCCAATGTCACTAATTTCTCCTGCACTTCCATCTCCACAATACGACCTATCCCCTAAAGCATTAATTAACATGAAAACCAAAGAAAAGAAGAATTCCGAGCAGTAGAGGATAATCAACTATTCTCTAGGCAAAAAGCACCGCATCTGCTCTATGAGTTCATGGTCTCACTGAAGCAGAGCTCGGGATCATGGGGAGCACTGAAGTTTTTCATAGCCGCTTCTCCATTAATCCTAAACCCCTCCCTCACCCCATGCCCCACATTACCATCTCCATTTTAAAGATGAAGAACCTGAGGCTAGGCAAAATGAAGCGAGCTCACCTCCAGTAACCCAGCTCCTGAGTGGTAAGCGACCAAAAACTGCAACAGAGAGCAGAGCAGAAGCAGCGCACTCGAACGCATGTGAACACCAGACAGAATGGGCTCCAAGTTTTTGGTCCCAAGGATCTTTTTATACTCTTAAAATTTATGTAGGATCCCAACGTGTGGGGTTTTGAGCATTATGGCTATTGATATTTTTCATATTGGAAATTAAAACAAATTCTTAAAATATCTGTTTTCAATAAATTATTCATTTACTAAAAATGAACCCACTATTTGCCAACATTTTTTTATGAAAAAATATTTTTCAAAACAAAAAAAATTTCGTGGGAAGAGGAAATGTTTTACATTTCTGTAAATCTTTTAAATGTCTGATTTAACAGAAGATAGCTGGATTCACCTATCTCCCTCTGCATTCAAGGTGTCGCAGTATTTTGTTCGAGAGGAAGAAAATCTACCTCTCGCAGATGTGTAGTTGGAAATGGGATAAGTATTTTAATGACTTTAGCAGATAATCATGGATAATCTTCTTTGACACTACATCAGAACTTGACAAGTATGGCTTCTTAAAAGTTCACTGCAAATGGTGCAACTACTTTAGAAAAGTCTGGCAGTTCCTCAAAACGTTAAACATACAGTCAGCGTATGGCCCATCAATTCCACTCCTAGGACCAAACCCAAGAGAACTGAAAACATATCTCCAAACAAAACCTTGTACACCAATGTTCATAGAATAGCATTTGGCTATTCATAATAGCCAAAGGTGGAAATAACCCAAGTGTCCATCAACTGAGAAATGGAAAAACAAAATGTGGTAGATGCATACAATAGAATATTATTCAGACATAAAAATGAAGTACTCTCTTCCCATAAGCAGCCTCAGGCAACCTCTGAAAATGGTTTGCTATTCACTTGACCCAGAAAACCCCACAAAAATCATGCAAATCAAGAGGTTCAAATCTTCATGTTCACGTTATGAACACCAGAACACTCGTGAAACTGCCCAGGCCATCAAGGGTATGCATATCCGAAAAGCCACCAAGTATCTGAAGGATGTTACTTTACAGAAGCGATGTGTGCCATTCCATCTTTACAATGGTAGAGTTGGTAGGTGTACTCAGGCCAAACAATGGGGCTGAACACAGGGTCGGCGGCTTAAAAAGAGTGCTGAATTCTTGCTGCAATGCTTAAAAATGCAGAGAGTAATGCAGAACTTAAGGGTTTAGATGTAGATTCTCTGGTAATTGAGCACATCCGGGTGAACAAAGCTGCCAAGATGCGGTGCAGAACTTAACAGAGCTCATGGGCGGATTAACCCCTCCATGAGCAACCCCTGACACACTGAGATGATCCTCACTGAAAAAGAGCAAATTGTTCCTAAACCAGAAGAGGAGGTTGCACAGAACAAAAAGATATCCCAGAAGAAACTGAAGAAACAAAAACTTATGGCCTGGGAGAAAATTTAGCATCAAATAAATGCTAATAAAAGTTAAAAAAAAAAATGAAGTATTAACACATGCTGTAACATGAATGAAACCTGAAAACACTGGCCTCTAACTGAAAGAAGACACAGAAGACCACATATTGTATAGTTCCGTTTATATAAAATGTCCACCGAGACAGAAAAGGTTGACTATTAGTTGCCAGGGGCTGACTGGCGGGGATAGAAAAATTATAGCTAAAGTGTTCCTTGGGCTATGGGGAACTCAGATCAAGAGAAATTTACAAGACAAAAATTCTGCCAACAGTTTTGGGGAAATCACAATCATCAACCTCCCTCAAAAAAAAACAAAAAAAAAAACGATTATGGTCATAAGTCACAGGTTTTTTAAAAAGACACACTGAAAAAAAATGAACAATGTGCACTGGAGTCCTTAAAAGGTGGTGGTAGAGGTCACAGAGAGCATCAGCATCTGACTCAAGATATGAAAAATTAGAAGTGTGCCAGACTGAGAAGAAAGGAAAAGTCATCCCAATTCAAAGACTCACTCGTTTGTTCCAATATTTGACTGCCCGTGAAGTACCTGGAAGAATTCTAGGGGCTGGAATTCAATAAATAACACAGTTTTCTGTTCTCAAGAAAATTACCTTCTAGGAGAGAGAGAGGAAACAGATAAACAAGTAAATGAACAAGAAATATTCAGTTCCTACCACAAAGAAAATAAAACAGGTATCTGGGCAAGAAACTGAAGTAACTTGAATTGTGTCACCCAGCGTGGCCTGAGGCAGTAAGTTAGCCTGACCTGAAGTGACAGAAAATAGTCACCCTGATCCTGGAACAGTCTGGAGTTTATCTGAATGCAGTAGGAACCCAGAGAAGAATTATACACGGGAGAGGGTCATGACTGACTTTTTAAAAATTATCACCCTGCCGGGTAGAGAACTGACTGTAGAACAAGGATACAAGGACCTGTTGGAGGTGTGGTCCAGATAAGAGATGAAAGTAGGTTGACTTAGGGTGGCAGCAGTGACAACTGGGAGACATGAACTGATTCAGAATACACTGTGGAGACAGAAGATACAAGATTCTGGAGTGTTCAGGACAGGTTTAGGCTGGAGTTATGAACTGGGATCCCAAGAGGGATCCCCAGCAGTGCCCACCTGTCCGGACACAGCGGCACTTAACCAATACAGCTGGTACTTAACCAATGATACCAGAGATCACCTGGGTCAGGCTGGGAGGAAGGCAGATGTCTGAGACCTGGCTCACAACATTCAGAGGTCCACCAGACAGAGAAAGGACAACACAAGACCATGAGACGTTGTCTGTGAGGTGGCAGAAAACACAAGTCCTGGCAGCACTTAGTTCACATGAATGTCACCAACACATCCCAGTCAATAAAAAAGGCTTACATCACCCAGCCTCTCTGTTTGCCTAAGAGGTAAGATAGAGTTCCCTATCTTCCCTTTTGGCAGCTCCCCTGCCAATTTGCTAAAACGAGGATGACCATTTACTTTCTTTTCTGTTCATTGATATATTTTATTTACAGACCTGACCCTAAAGGGTAAAAAAGGGAGCTTTTAATAAATACAAGACAATAGAATAGCATACACCAGGGTTGTCCTGGGGTTTCTGTCCTTGAGTATGTCCACGTGTATGTCCATCTTTTCTAAAAAACCCAAACGCTCAAGCTGGACTAACTACTGCTTTTGGGTAACGTTTCCCACCAAACCACTGTCTTTTCTCTCGAGTTCTCACACAGAAGAAAAAGTAAGGGCGTGAGGAAATTAAAAGAAAATTCCACGTGCAACCAAGTTACGCACGGAAAGGGCACCTCGTGGGTCCTACCGAGTCTCAGGTGGACCACTGCGCCCCTCAACTACACCAAGGCCAGCGCCGGCCTCGGAGCTCGGCTGCTTACTGACCCAACCATCTTCGCCTCTGGCGTCTCGCTTTCCCGGCTGTCTAACAGGGACACCAGCCCCCAAGAATGATGCAGCGAGGCTAAAGTGAGAAATGCACACCCCGACTCAGCACGGGACCTGGCAGGTAGAAAGCACGTAAGGGCAGTGAGGGTAATCACCACCACAGTGTAAGGGACCACGGCACTGGGTTCGATTTCCAGCTCTGCCCCAGGCCTAGGCGCGCCTTCTCGCCAAGGCACCAACGAAAAGGGGCACCTCCGCCCGTCCTCAGTCCCGGGACAGCAGTGCCCACCTGTCCGGACACAGCGGCAGCGCGGCTGCAGTGGCAACTCCCCCACCCCGGGGGAAGCCGGCTAGCCAGGAGAGCTGCCTGAGGCGCCCGGAGCAAACGCGGGACGGCGGGGCGGGCGGCCACTGACCTGCTTGAAGGTGCTGGTGAGGAAGTAGACGAGCGAGAGCCCGAAGACCAGGGCGAGCACCCACCTCTTCCGCAGGAGCCGGCGCCACACCATGGCCGCCAGGTTCACCATGCCGGCACGCACGCGGGGCGCGGCGGCCGGGGCGCGGAGCGGGGCAGGCCCGGGACCCGGGCTGCATGGCCCCTACGCGGCCGGCAGCCGCATCCCTGACGCCGGGAGCCGGCCCCGCGGCCCTCAGCCCAACCAGCTCCCGTCAGCCAACCCGCGCCACGTGACCGCGCTCTAGGTCCCGCCTCCACTCCCCCCCGCGTCACCGGCCGACCTCGCTCGGCCTCATCGCCATTGGTCCCTGAGGAAAAACGGCTTTCTATTGGCTGAGGCCCGGGAAAGGGGCGGGCAATCATGTGCTTGCGGCGGGTGTAGTTGGGCCCGGATCTTAGCGCATGGCCAGTCAACTGGAGAAAGAATCCTGCGAGAGGCCGGAAGCACTCGGTAGTCACGTGCTCCCGGGGCTGCTCGAGTAATGATTGGCTTGGAAGGACGTGAATGATGCCGCTGTGATTGCT
Organism: Pteropus vampyrus; assembly: GCF_000151845.1. NCBI lineage: Eukaryota > Metazoa > Chordata > Mammalia > Chiroptera > Pteropodidae > Pteropus > Pteropus vampyrus. The sequence continues at coordinate 6,505,874 of NW_011888804.1, forward strand.
GAATTGTCTCTGCAGGTAAAAACAGAACGCGATTTTCTTTTTCCTGGGAATAGTCCATTTAGTCTCCTGCCCTTGCAGTCCCTAGGGCGTTTTGAGCTGAACGTTGGCTGCAGGAATGAAAAATGCTCGCGGCATCCTACCCAGAGTGCACCTGCCTCCTTTCAATGCAAGTATTGCAAGAGATGCTCTCTTGCGTGCGTTTCGGTGCAGTCATGTATAAGGACCCGGAGACTCAACTTAAAACATAGCATGCATTGAAAAGTATCTGTGTAATTCTTCATGGGTATGTAGTCCATGCATAGAGCAGAGGGTTAAAAGCCGTTTCAGTCATTCAAGTGCATCCCATGTGCAAATATTTATTCCAGAATTCAACATTGGAATAATTATTTACGGCCTGCATTCAACAAAGAATCTAAAGCCCCTTCAAAAGCAAGCATCTGAAAGTAGAATCTTGACCATTTAATTTAGGAGACTTTGTCAAATTTGTGGATGGAAGCTTTGGGATACTGTATTTTATTTTCCCCAACTATCGCAGGTAATGGGGAGTCATTGTGTGGATTGCATTAAGCTGGCATGCAAGTTCTTGAGAAATATTTAGATAAAAAGCTTTCCTTCATATATGAAGATGCTGCTGCTGACTCATTTCTTAGCTGATTTTCCAAAAGAGAAAGAAGGCTTAGCCAGTGGGTTTTCTCTTTAATCAATGACCCCAGTAACACCAATGCTGACCCCTGAAGAAGGCTGGTCAGGATTAGGAAGTCATTCAACAACCAGTTATGGTGCCCTGAACTAAAAGAGTCTCAGATATCATATTTGGTCCTCATAAAAAGGGTATTCAAGGAGGCTAAACTTATTTATGGAAAGTCTCTGGCCTTCATTTCTTCTTTAGGGTGAAAGGTCTGGAGGGAGCAAGGGATATAGAAAAAGGTAACTGAGAGATCCAGAGTTTTACTTATTGAACAAACACATGAATGCTACTCTGTGCCAGGCACTGTTTTAGATACTGAGGTAGAGGGACAAAGCAGGCCGAAGGCTCTCTGCTTTTGTGGCCTTTACCTTCTAAAGAAGGACACATCATAAATAAGCAAACATGTAAATAAATAAGTGCTCTGAAGAAAGTAAAACAGGGCAGTGTTATGGTGAGTCAGGAGGGCGAAAGGAGAAGGCCTTTTGGAGGAAGTGACGTTTGATCTGAAGGAGCTAGCAAGAAAGAAAAGAATTCCAGGGAGAAGGAACAGCAGGTTCAAAGTCCCTGAGACAGGGACAGCTGGTATGTTTGCAGAACAGAAAGGCTAGTGTGGCTGGAGGGGAGTGGTTAAAGGCAGAGGGGAGGGAAATAAGGTGGGAAACAGGTGAGGTGCATCAGGTAGAACCTGTAGGGTATGAACAGATTGAATTTTCTTCTGATTGCAATGCAAAGCTATTGGGGACTCTAAAACATATGTTCTGTATTCCCCAATTAGGACTCAGTTTGACAATAGGACAAAATACATTGAGATCATGACCATCCTCAGGAGTCCTAACGAGAGATCGATGAGAGGGAATCATATACTTATAGCTACCCATGATGTCCCAAGACTTATTCTCAGGTTCAAGGCACCCCATGGACTATTCATGTAAGTGTTCTGTTCCATCCAGGGTTTGGAGTCTCAAACTCCCTTGACCTTTGCATCCCTCTGGGGAGGAAGAGGAGCGGGAGGCCTGCTTTCTCTGGAATCCAGTGGTCACATCCCCATCAGGAGCCCTGAATGCTCACCTCAGGTGTCGTCAACATGGAGTTCTGAAGTCCATGTGGCTCCTCACAGTGAACAAGGTGACATGTCCACATGAAAGTTCACATTTTCATTACCACTTTATTCAATGTGAGGGGTGGAAAGCAGCTTTGGGTGAAGCCACTCCACCCCCACCCATTCAACAGATGAGGAATCTGAGGCCACGGAGAGGTTACTGATTTGTCCAGAGTCACACAGCAAATTAGGGTCTATATCTGTCCAGAATCCACGTCTCCCTCTGCCAGTTCCTGCTCACATCACCTCACTACTTTCTCTTCTCCCGGGAGAACTTCCTCTACCTCTGGGTCTCAACATCTGTATCTGTGAAATGGGGAGATAACACTTTCTTTACTCAGTAGTGTTGAATGGCATAACAGATGGAAAGAGGGTTTGGAAAATGTCAGCTCTAGAGATGTGATATATGAGTAGTCCTTATTTATGGTTGCCATGGCAATCTGACAGGCGGCGTGAAGGCTGGGAGAGTCTGGCTCATGCCATGTGTTGGCTTTCAGGTCTTAAGGAAAATGCAGAGACGCCACAGCAGTAACACGGATAACGTTCCACCTGAAAGGTAGGCATCCCCTGGTTTCTTTCTATCTGGGGACTCTGGGCTTCGGGTGGTCAGGGGTAACCCAAAACTGGATTGAATACCTGCCTCTCAGGGTTTCTTGTTAGAGGAACAAAGGAGATCTGATTGGAAACTGCTTTGCACAGTGAGGGCATATACTACTCAATACATAACAGCTGGCATTGCTCTTATGGTAAGTCTCAAAGCCTTTGTGACAGGTAATCCACTTGATTCATTACCTCAATGATTGTACCCGCAGGATTTTAATTTATAGAGGTGACTGAGTGACAACATGGAAAGGCTAATGCCATTGAAAGATCTTTATTACTTACATTTCCCGAGAGAAAGGGGCATGTCACACAAAATAGGGCCACAGGGGGAAGCACCAGGGTCAGTGAGGAGGCAGAAAGAAGCAAAGAGAAAGCATAGGCCACAGCTTTTACTGTTTTCTGCACAAATCAAGGCAGGGGAAACAGCTTAGTGTTGTCTAGTTTGAGTAATGTCAGTGGGATCTGGGCTGGTCTCTGGTTGTCTGGTGCCTGGTCCTGAGTGATTTGGTGCAGGAGAAATATTGGCTGGATGTGTGAGAATCAGATGAAAGAGGTGGTTGGGAATATGGGCTCTGGATCACAGGGAAGATGTAAACAACTTTGGCTATTAGTTTGGCCCTGTAATTAGTGGATGCCAAATAGACAAATGCAGAATCTAAGAAAACACAGTTAAAACACTCATGAGCTAGAATTTCTCTAGTTAAGCCCAAGAGAGAACACACCATGGGACCTGTTCTCAGGTTGTGACAGTCTCCCTGCCCCAGACACCCCTCACCCCCCACTCTGCTGGCACATACATCCAAGGAGCAGGCAGCCAAGCGTTTCCTCCTCCATATCCTATTCCCTTGCAATTCTGAATCACAGTGTACCCACCACTTCTAGCTTTGGGACTGAGTTTTGCGTCGATCCTGCCTGTTCTGCAGGGAAGGGCTCTGGCCTTAAAAATAAGGGCCACCATGTATTGCTACCTACTTACTCTGTGCCACTAATGAGGTCAGGATTATTTTTAACCACAATTTTTATAAGTGAGGAAACTGAGGCTCAGAGAGGGGAAGTAAATTAAAGTCACACAGCCAGGAAGCGGCAAGGCTGAGATTCGGACCCCAGTCCCTTTGCCCCCCAGAGTCTGTGCTCTGAGCCAGCACATTTCGGCTGCCTCCTATCTGGGTGGACCCATTCCTCTCCTGGGCTGCCTCCTACTCTAGCCGTTAAGTGGTTAAGTTGGAAGTGCAGCCTCTGCCTCCCCAAGGAATATTCTTGCCCATTTAGGCTGAAATCTCCATTGGATGCTGGGACCTGGGGAAGGGAGGCCAGCTATAAAAAGCCCCGTGGTGGATTGAGTCTTCCCTGGTTGTACTGGAGGCCCCCTGAGCCCAGTGAACTCAGAGTGCTGGTGAACTTAAGGGGACCAGGAAGGCTTTCCAGGGCCTCGTGGGGCAGAGAGGATGGCCCCCATGTGGGCCAACATGGGCACCTGCCAGGACTCCTTCTTTCTTAGCTCAGCTCCTTGAAGCACAGAAAAACCTCGAGGCCCCTTGAGGATCATAGCCATGGTGTCAGTTGTTATTGTCATCGTTAATATTGTCTTTATTATTCTCCCAAACACCAGGAAGAAGGACCACACATTTCCTGGGATTTTGGAGGGAAGCAGGGATGGGCCATGTGATAGGGGAGGAGCTACCATCTTCTAGTTCCTTCTCGTGCACCAGGTTTATGATAACTTACCCTCAAGTCAAGTTTGGGAAGCCAGAGCAACCAACCCCGAGATTTCGTCAGACCAGTATTTACCCTGCAGGGTTTCATAGGTGTTCTGTAAGCTATTAATAGATTTTCCACAGAAAAAAAAGAATCCCAGGGTGAAAGAAGTTTGGGAAACACTAGGTTTAAACAAAATTACTTTCTTCAATTGTAGGTCTTCTCAGAACCTTTAGTATGCTCACTCATTCATTCTTTCAGACAGTATTTCTTGAGCACATTCTATGTGCCAGATGCATTGCGTTAGGTAGGAGAGATACAGTGGGGACAGACAATCATGGTCTTTGACCTCATGGCACAGAGCCAATCTAAAGTACTATTCTCAGTGCTGATTACACAATGGAATCACCTGGGGCTCTGAAGACAAATGCCAGGGCCCACTCCCAAAGATTTTGGTTCAATTGGTTAACACTGGGTCCCAGGCACCTGTATAATCACCCCAAGTGATTATAACCTGCAGCCAGGGTTGAGAGCCACAGGTGAGCAGTAAAATGATAACTCGTGGTCAGTCCCATGCAGGTGAGGTTAGGATGCAGTGAGAACTAGGATCAAGAAGACTGTCATCTATTATGGGGTTAGGTCAGGCAGGGCAGGCTCCACCAAGCAAGAGATTTTAGTTGAAATCTAAGGGATGAGCATAGGTACCAAAGTGGGACAGGGTAGCGGTGACATCTGGTGAAGGGAACAGCCTGTGCAAAAGCCCCATGGTAGGAAGCCCTTGCGTAGTTAGAGAGGGGCACATGGTAAGATTGGAATTTGGGGCCAGATAATCCAGGGTGTCTGGCAAGTTCTTTGAGCCTCGGTCTCTATCTGTAAAATGGGAATACTATTACTCCCTCTTTCTAGGGTTTATCTGAAGCTGTGGGAAGGATTTTGGAATGAGAAGCTCTTTTATGGGATAGTGAAGTAACTGAATATGTTTGGTAAAATGCACCCTGGTCTCTGAATGGAGAATAGATCATACAGGGTCAAAAGTGAAAGCACTGTATAATTCCCCCGCAGCCTCCCTCCCGCTGCCATTTTGTGCCTGGAAAATAGCTAGGATACGTTTATTAAGCACCTACTGTGTGCCCTGGGTTGTAGGTCCAAAGGATGAATGGAACTCAGCTCTGGCTTTCACTAAGCTCATAATATATTTTGAGTGCCGTAAGGGACTGCAGAGGTACTTTGGGGGCCCTCCTGCAGGGTAAGAGGATGGAGGCTCTTTGCCCCTCCGCCTGACACATGCACATGAAGCACATCAGCTCTGCATGTATCTGTTGTGTAGACTGAGTTTCCACATCATGCTTGCATTCGAAGAGAGGACAGGCCCAAGAGAAGAGAGATGGCATCCGGAGCTCCGGGCATGGTGTTTGTGGGGAAAGTGCACCCAGTTCTGGGCTGACCGCAGGGGTTAACTCATGGCAATGGCCATGGAATCCTTCGGCTGATTCCAACACAAGAGGTCCCTGCTGGGAACTAGAACAGGCAGTTGGCCCTGGAGGTCTTTCCATAGGCACTGGAGAGAATAGTTCCCATTTATTGAACATCTCCTAAATGCTCGGTCCATTGAAAAAGGTATTCTGAATTTGACCCCTCAGTAATTCTGTGCATGAAGGGTGTTTAGGCCCATTTTTCAGAAGAGAAATGAATTGTTAAGGCCCCTGGGAAGGGTAGAGCTGGGTTCGAATGTGGGCTTCTCTATTAAGTCTTCTTCCCATTATTGTCTGCTGCCCTCCAAATACCAGCTGTGACCAAGGCTGGACCCTTCTGGGAACTGGGAA
>NW_011888804.1:6513371-6524412 GCF_000151845.1 Pteropus vampyrus
GAAGGAGTAGAATGTAGTAAGAGTTCGGACTGCTTGGGTCTGAACCCAGGCTCTACCCCTTCCTAGCTGTGTGATGTTGGGTGAGTTATTTAACCTCTCTGTACCTCTGGCCCATCATCCATAAAATGAGGGTTATAATAGGATACGCTTCATGAGATTGCAGTGAAGTTAAATGAGCTAATATATATAAAGCACTTAGGGCAGTTCTATGCAAATGTAGGTTATTATTTTCATTGTATTCATTAGTAATACCTGCAAAACACTTAACATAGAACCAGGCACAGAGCAAGTGCTCAATAAACACTACCAATTGTTAGCGTTATTAGGAAAATGATTCATAAAGTGCTTAGCCTAGAGCCTGACACACTTAACATTCAATAAATGGTGTCTGGCCCACTATTACTGTTACTTATTGTTATCAGATCAGGATGTTGCTGTGCCCTGGAGAGTTTTAGGCTGTTGTTTCAGTCCTGTAGGAGGAATCACGGTAGGAACTATCTCACGGCCAACTACATCTCATAAGACAATATTTAGAGGGATTAAGCTATCCTTCCTGTTTTATTTGCCCCCTTCTTGGTAAATGCTAACTGCCTCACATCACCCCACTTTCCTTGCTGGGGTGCTACCATGGAAGCCCCTCCTTTTCTAGTGCTAGAAACGGAAGCCGGTGTGTTCCCCCTTACCCTGAATTCCAGCAAACTCTCAATTTAAATTTTATTCTTGAGGATGGTCATTTTCTTTTTCAGTTGGTAGGTTTATTTGTTTTTTGTTTCTTGTTTTGGTCTGTTTTTGTTTTTGTTTTTGTTTTTTTAATCGAGGAGGACAATAGAAGAAAGGCTTGTGGGGTTACTAGTTTTTATCTTACGTATTTTCACTGAAGAAATACATCTTTGACAAAGTAGATCTGGCAAAATACCTGGAGTACACATGCTATTAAAAAGTTGAAAGTGAGCTCCAAGCATGAGGGTCTGTGAACATCATGTGAAAGCAGAATCCTGTAAGGAAAAGTAGGGTTTGAAAATCCCCATTCAGGGAGAATTCCAAGATTGTAGCTTGGCAAATAGTGGCAATTGCATGAATTGCAGAATAAAGTTCAGTTCTGTTCCCCCTTCTTCCAGGGTCATGTTTTCCTGTCAGTAGGAATTTTTCCCCCCTCTTTAAATTTTCTTTATGGTGTTATGATCTTTTTCTGTGTATGCTTTTATCACAAATAACACTTCAGATCCATTTTGAAAGTAGAAATAATAGGTACCATTTACTAACTGCTAGAGATTGTGCTCTATAAGCAATATCCTTCCATGAGATAAGTACTGTTAGTACCCTGTCCGTTTTATAGATGAGGAAACAGGGCCTCAGAGAGGTGCAGTGCCTAGCCTAAGCTCATACGGAGAAGAGGCGGCAGAGTCGAGATTTGAACCCAGGTCTTACCAGACTGCACAGCCTGTGCCTTTCACTGGTTCTATAAAATACCCCACAGTGGCCTTGGTTCCATCCGTAAGTCAGAGGCCTATATTCAGAGTAGTTCATGGGTCTTAGTGATTTACATGGCATCCCAAATCCCCCAGAAATGAGATTGCCTCTCTCCTCTGTGGTTAGACTCCAAGGGGACCAGGGATGTGTCTTTTTAACATTGCTCACAGTCTCAAGTAAGCCAGGGCCAGACCTGATGAGTCTAAGTGGGGGTGTTGGGCCTTCCTCTATCCCACAGGCATTGCTGTGTGCATTGGGATGGCCAGCACCTTTGCCTACGCCAACTCCACGCTCCGAGAACAAGTCTCTCTGAAGGTGAGTCACCTGGCAAATTAGTCTCCTATGGCTGCTGTAACAAATGGCCACAATCTTAGTGGCTTAAAACATCAATTTATTATCTTATAGCCTTGTCTATCAGAAGTCTGAATTGGGTCTCAAGGTGGCAACAAGAATGTATTCCTTCTGGAGAGTTTCAAGGAGAATCTGTTTCCTTGCCTTTTCTAGGTTGTGGAGGTCACCTACATTCTCTGGCTCCTGGCCCCTTCCTCCTCTTCATGCCAACACCATTGCATCCCTGTGGCCATCCTTCCGTAGTCACATCTCCCTCTGACTCTCCTCCCTCTTCTACTTTTAGGGACCCTTGTGATGACATTGGGTCCACCTGGATAATCCACAAGTCTCTCCCCATCTCAGGGTCACCTGATAGCAACGGTAATTCCACCTGTAACCTTAATTCCCCTTTGTCATGTGACCTAACATATTCACAAGCTGCATCAATTAAGACAGGGACATCTTTGGGAGGCTATTCTTATGCCTGCCATCCCTGGGCAGATCCCCGGATGTGCCATCCTTCTCCCAAGCCCTTCTACCGGCAGCATCTCCCCCATGCGCCCCAGCCTAGTCCCTTTACCCTCCTGACATTCAACCAGTTAGCTCACTTCCAACCCATCCTCATGGTACAGGCCATCCTCCTGGCACTACTCGGTGGCCATACAGCTTCACCACCATCATCCTAAATGCCCTCTTAATACTTGCTGAGCACTAAGCGTGCCCAGCACAGTGCTGGGCTCCTTGCACACTTCATCTTGCACATTTGTCCCAGCAACCTGGGAGAGAGGCAGAGCCATTCTCATTTCATTTTCCCAATAGGAAATGGTAGCTCAGAAACACTAAGTTTTTTGCCTGAGGTCACACAGCCAGTGCAAGTGGTGGCATCAGGAGATAAACCCAGACATTGAGTCCACAGGCTGCTGTGCTCATCCCAAATTCAAATCCCAGCTCCTCCACCTACGTCCAACCCTTAGACAGGTTACCTCGGCGATCTCAGCTTCAGATGCCACCTCTGGAAAAGGAACTGTGCACACCAACTTCATATACCCATAGAATGGATGAAATGAGATAGTGCAGAGAAGGTGTTTAGCACAGTGCTAGGCATATAGGTAACATGTAATTGAGCTATTTAATAAGCCTATGCTTTGTGCTGTACATATGATCCCATAATAGCCACCATCCTCTCTGATCCCTTTTTTGGCATCATCTGATTTCTCAAAAGCACCTGGACCTCTGTGAGGCGTGAAGGGCAGCTCAGTCTCCATTGAGGACATGAGCCCACTGAGGTCCAGAGTTGGCCATGGAGCCAGAGGTTCTTCCTGACCCTTAGTCTCATCTTCTTCATACAAACCCCTTTCTGCTATTAGAACAACAGATCCATCTACACCATAATGGGACACTTTTTGGCTATCTCTAAAATGTACCTTGACTTGAGCTTTAAGGGGTAAAAAGATGCCTTTATCTGTGGGCAGGCTTCTCGGGGTCCTGAACCCTATGAATTAAAGACACTGGTATTGTTTTGCCTGCCTGCACATATTTTCTGTGAAAGAGTCTGCATGACCCTTAGTAAGTTTGGCAATTTCAACTTACAACTAGAGAACTATCCCTTCTGTTCTTCAGAGTTTGGCTTTGGGCACTGCTAATTCCCTCTTTCTCTTCCAACTTTGGTTTGGATTCACAGTGGATTAAACTGGAATCCATTATTTATTGGGGTAAAAAGGGCTGCCGAGTAGATTAATCACACTGAGAAGAGCAGTTGGTTGGTTGGAGGTGGTTTCTAGGGTCATTAAACTTGACCACTCCTGGGATAATGGGTGGATGGAGATGCATTTATTTTGTCTACGCTGAGGAAATATACATGGTGAGGGTGTGTGGGACACTGAGCTGTGTCTGGAGACAGTGGAGCATTTAGCGAAACCGCAGGGAAGGTTACACTGGGAAAGCTATGAGCTCATCCTATTCCAGCAATGCAGCCGCCCTGGTCCAGGAAGACATGAGCTTTTGAGAATCAGCAGCACGAGGGTCTACGTATGTCTCCCGGGGTGCGCAGGCGCGGACACACCCTGCCCGGCACCTCCTCCAGAAATTTCCTGCGATGGCTGTTAGGCCGAGAAGCTAATGGGAAATAGCAAACTGAGAATGTTTTCTAGCTTGTCTTCCTGAGAACTAAACAGAAAAGAGGCTGGAGAAAGAAACGGGGCCAGATTGTGAAGGGCTTTGACAGCCAAGCGTACGAATTTGAATTTAATCTTATAAGTATGGACCTGCATTGAACTTCAGACCAGGGCAGTAGCCTGGAGGGAGGACTGTGCTAGAAAAAATGAGAGCAGAAGTTTCCAGCCTATAGATGTGACATCTTCTGCCGGGTTGTAAAGTCTGGATACTGGGTCCTACCATTTAGCGAGCCTGAAGTATGAACCTGTACCAGACCGAATGTTTACATTTATGAATTTTACTTAATCCTTAACAAAAGCCCTGTTTTTACATGAGGGCACTGAGGCCTAAAATGTGTAGGAGCTGCTTAGCCTCGCTGTGCCTTAGCTCCTAACAGTCAATGTGAACTGACATCTAGTATACACCAGGCACTTTTCGAAGCATCTCATGTACATTAAATTAATTTTCACAGCTTTCTGAGGGAGAGACAATGTATTCCCATTTTACAGACGAAGAAAGGGAAATGAAAAGAGTTTAAGTAATCTGCCCCGGTAGCAGACCAAGGATTTGAACTCAGGCATCCAGTTCCAAAGTCTGTGCTGCTAACCACTGCGCTATCCTGCCTTTCTGGGTAATTCCCCAAGCAGGTTTCCACATTTCTGTCATAATCATCCCTTGGGTGCTAGTAGGATGGAAAGATGCCAACATGCTTCTCTATTCACCACTAGCCCCAAAGTTTCCTCCAAACCTTTGAGAAAGGGAAAAGTTACTCCTTGTCAGAAAACATTCTGGAATATTCCGCCATGTACACCTTTGGCACTGCAGCATCCCTACAGATCTCTTGCTTTCTCTCCAGGAAAAGAGGTCAGTGCTGGTCATCTTGTGGATCTTGGCCTTTCTGGCGGGGAACACCCTGTATGTCCTCTATACGTTCAGTTCCCAGCAGCTGTACAACAGGTGAGCAGGGGAATCTGACACACATCGCCCCCCCACCCCCCCGCCCCGCCGTGGGAAAGTGGGGGAGGGTATTGTCAGGGTTGGGACACACACCCTTTCACTTGAGAACAATGCAGTAGTGCTTTGTCACATAGTAACTTTCAAGTTCCACCCTGTCATGTACACACATGCCTAGAGCAGAATTCTCTCCTAGAAATGCAAGCCACATATTTAATTTTATATTTTCTAATAGACACACAGTGGCTAGTGGAGGAGGGCTGGCCAGTGAGGGCCTCCAGGATGGGCTTGAGACTCGAGCCAAGCTTTCAGAGCACGCACATCTGTTTTGCAATCGGGCAGTTAGTGCCGAGACATCAGCTCACATCTCACACACTGCATTAGTAGTCTAGCCCAGAGTATCAAGGCCGCTGGAGGCTCTAGGAGGTGGAGTTTCCCAGAACCTGGAATGAATTTCCAGCTCCTGTCGTACTCTGGGCATGATCACAGTCACAGACTCAGCCTTCTGCGTCCCCATCAAACCCGGGCTAAGTCAAACTGGCAGCACAGAAAGAAAAAGCGGTTTAGGGAGAAAAGCAACAGAGCTGAGACTCTTCCTGTTTGATATCGATCTGGAGTGTGTTTTGTAGGTAATACCAATAGCTATGATCTTATTTTGCCTTCCCAGTGACCCAGCAGAATACTGATGTCCCCATTTCATAGTGAGGAAACCCTTTTCAATGATCTTAGTCCCGGTAACTAGCCCTTAACAGCAAGCTCACGTCTTTCTAGGATTTAAGTCTGATGACCAGTGTCAGAGAGTCTTGGTCCTGCCACTTACCAGCCTTGTGCTTTGTGGCAGATAATGGAACTCCTCTGAGCCTGTCCTAATCTCCTCATTCGTGAAACTGCGACCCAGTTTATTCTTGCCTCACCCACCTGAACAGGCTAATTATTAGGGAGGCCAAATGTTTCAATATGTGAAAACTACTGGCTAAACCACAGACCATTCGACATATCATAATCCTGTAATTAATTTTATTCTTTTATGATGAATTACTCTACCTATTGGCGGTGATGGCTAATAAGGAGCAAAACCGATGATAAAATATATCAGTTCATTAATTTTCATAGCGTATGTTAGAAATAAGTAGACCTAGTGATCAATCTGTGGGAAAACACATTTGCTCCACCCCTCCTACAAATGCCAAAACAGAAAACATAAGACCGTGCAAAACAAAAAACACTAAGACACTGAACTAAAACCCAGATAGGTGACTTTAACACCTATCTCTGAGATAACTCTGAGATAAAATAGAAAGTGGAAGGCAGATCTTCATTTTATTGCAATCAGAAGCATAACAGAGAAGCAGAGCATGGAAGTCAACCAACCAGCCCGCGATATCCCCGGGAAGGATGAGCAGAGGCAGAGGAGGGAGCTCAGGGCTGCTGACCTCTCCCGTGTTATAACGTGAACGGCCACTCAAACTTGGATACAAAGAATCCCACGGAGACAGGACGAGGGTATGGAAGGAGCCTGAGGTATTGTGAGAGATTGCCAACATGGATCGTTGTCATCGATTTTGCCCTATGCTAGTTCTTTAAAGATTTTTATTATAAATAGAAATAGGTTTTAAAAAATAAAAGTAAACAAATAGACCAGTTCGTTCCTAGAATACTATAATAAAGAGGCCTCGGTTCACAGTTTTCAACCAGCCCAGCAGAGTATGTCGGAAGCATTCAGAAAGCAACCACTCTGGGCTGTGTGTACTGTTCCCTGCAGGGGGCACGTGAAACTCGATCGGGCCTTCGCTCAGAGCCTCCAATCCAGTGGGGAGAAAAGCAAGGGAGCAAGTACAGTTTGGGTGCTGGTTCCAGTCCTAAATCCACATTCTAGCTAATATGCTGTGGGCAGGCGACACCACCTCTTAGCACCCCAGTTTCCCCAGCTCAAAATGGAATAATCATAGCACCCACTTCATAGAGCCATTGGGAAGACAAAATAAGTTAGGACACATAAAGTGTGTAGAGTAGGGCCAGTGTGATGTAAAGAACCAAGAGCTTTTAGCTACTACTGTTATATTATGAATAACATCATCATCCTCTGTGAGTAGAGAGCAGTGATGCTCACTGTGGTCCATGGACATGTGCCAGTTTGAGAACAGCTATTGCCAGTTTCCATTGAGGTAAGTACAGAACTTGAGTGTGAGGTGAACTTACCTGGTCACAGTTGGTTAAAATGAGTTAACACTCCGAGTAGCCTTGCTGTAGAGTAAGGATTGAGGGTACTAACTGCAGCTGGGATGCCTGCGTTTCAGTCTACCTCCCCCTCTTAATATATGCAGGACCTTGTGCATATTACTTTATCTTTCTATGCCTCAGTTTCCTCATCTGCAAAATGGGGTAGATAAGGGGGCCTGCCTCAGAGAGTTGCTGTTCTCCTGGCTGCATGGCAGAGTCTGCAATCTCATAGAAGGATGCTTGTTACTGAATCAAATCTCACCAGTACCACTATGAGGGAAGGAATTTAACTGATAATAACACTGGGGCTTACAGAGACAACATTATTTGCCCAATAAATGGAGAAGCTTGGATTCAAATTCAAGTCTGAATTTGAATCTCCAACCTTCAGTGCCTCATTTATAAACTGGGGAGAAGCAATACTCACTGTGCAGGACAGTGAGATACACTGAATGAAGAGCTTAGCACAGTGTCTGGCACATCGGTTTTCTCTCCCCTCCTTCTTCCCCGCCCTCCATAGTGTCGGCCTTCCCTCCTTCCTTCTGCTTCCCCTTGTGAAGCGTGTTGTTGACCCATAAAATAACAGAGGGACCTTAACTGATGATACTCTAGGCTAATCTCATCTTTTAACCCTCAGGGGAACTGAGGCTCAGAGAAGTTAAGAGACTCATTTTAACCCTTAAGGGAACTGAGGCTCAGAGAAATTAAGATACTCACCTGAGCACACACAGTAACCAGATTCAGGAACAGGACACGTGTCTGACTCCCAGTTCAGCCAGTTCAGTGTTCTTTCTACAGGTAATACTTCCAAGGCTCCTGGAATCAGTAGAAGGAGCTGCCAAGGGCCAGTGATCCTAAGTGAGCATCTTGACTCTCTGAACCTTCTCCACAGCCTCATATTTCTAAAGCCCAACCTGGAGACCCTAGACTTCTTCGACCTGCTGTGGATCGTGGGGATCGCAGACTTTGTGCTGAAGTACATCACCATCGCCCTCAAGTGCCTGGTCGTGGCCCTGCCCAAGATCATCCTGGCCGTCAAGTCCAAGGTAGATACTGCCTGTGGCCACCAAGGAGCCCCAGTCATGTTGATCATGCAGGGGATTCAGAGTGCCTTCTGGAGGAGGAAAGAGTGGGCCTGATGTCAGGGTCCCAAATGAACAGAGTCTGAGCTAACAAATCCTGTCACCCACCTTATAATTCCTAAAAGCTAGGCATGGTTCTTCGTTGTCAGCACCTGCCTGTCACACCTCTGCTCCAAAGTATATTTCCTGTTTCATTTTTCAAAGCTGCCCTTGATGCAGATTTCACCTGAATTTCCCCCGAGAAAGGAGAAAAGCATGTTGACATGCAGTGGGTCCTGCTTCTCTCGGGGAAGGATAGCTCTCATGAGTTTTCACTCTTTGTGGCTTTGGGAGCATGTTTTATAAAGGGTACTGAGGCTCAGAAGGAAAGAACTCTATGATCGATTAGCGGTGTCTGCTGCGGACACAGGGTTGGGAGTGATGGCCATGATGTTTTGCAGTTGACTGTAGGGAAAGGCCTGTAGGCGGGTGTTGGGTTGAAGAGGTGTTGAGAGGGATAACTATTGCAATTCAGAGGACTGAGCAAGGCTAGGGCAAAATGTCATCTTTAGGATATAATTATTGCCAGTGCCTCTGCAGGAAGACCCGAAGTGGGGAGTCTGAACAGAGGCAGATAGACTAAATAATCTCTGGAAACTCTTGCTTTCCATGCTGTAAAAACAGCCATCTTTTCAACTTCAGAATGCTCAGAATTCATCCTAGGCATTGGTTGGCAGAAGAGTGGGTTAGAATTGGCTGTCCATCTTGAGTGACAGCTGACTAAAGCCATCAGCCAGGTATATAGGAAAAACACACTCCTGTGTTTCTTCTTTACTCACACACTCAGTACTTCTGACACCAGATGTGTGGGTTTTCCACACATCCAGCAATTCTCTGACACCAGCTACAATTTAACTCAGTTCTGACTCTGTCTTACCTGGAGATAGCGTCAGATCCCATAGGTTAAGGGCTCAGTCCTACAAGACCGCTCCCTCCCCACTTTAGACGCCAGTCACAAGCCCAGGCTGTCACCTGTGCTTCTGACCAACCGGTTTTAAATCAAGGTTCCCATGACCCCGTCCGTGGTTCATTCATTTGCTAGAACAGCTCACAGAACTCAGGGAAACACTTACATTTACCAGTTTGTCAATTACTGTTTTTTATAATTATGTATTTATTATTAAATATGTAGTGGAAATATATAATTTTTATTAAGTATATTTTTATTATATACTTCATGTATATAATATACTTCACACTATACTTTAGCTTAAAGTAACAAACTTACTATCTCATAGTTCTGGAGGTCAGAATTCCAAAATGGATTTCACCAGACTAAAGTCAGGGTGTCGTCAGGGCTGCGTTCCTTCCTCCATCTTCATATAACAGTACTTCATGTATTATGTTTATTAAATATGTAATTATTATTATTAAAGGATAGGATAAACGATACAGATGAATAACCAGATGAAGAGGTACACAAAGCAAGGTGGGGGAGAGTCCTGTGTGCAGGAGCTTCTGTCCCCATAGAGTTGGGGTGCGCTGCCCTCCCAGCATGTAGATGCGTCCACCACCCCAGAAGCTCTCTGAACCCCGTACTATTGGGATTTTTATTTTTTTGAGGCTTCATCATGTAGGCATGACGGATTATAAACTCCATTTCCAGCATGAAGTTTGGGGGTTAGAGCTGAAAATTCCAAGCTTCTAATCATGGCTCGGTCTTTCTGGTGACCAGCCAGCCCCGACCCGGGAGACCACCAAGGGTCCCCTCGTTAGAACAAAAGACACTCTAGGAAGTTCCGAGGGATTTAGGAGTTTGACGGCAGATGCTCCCATCACTCAAGAAATTACAAAGGTCTTAGGAGCTCTGCATCAGGAACTGGGATCAAGGACTGAATGTTAAAACAAAAGATTCTTCTAACACCCCCATTTACAAGGGGGACTGGGGGTTGTATGTCAGGATCCAGGGGGCAGAGACCAATGTGTATATTTCTTCTTATTTCACACCAAGGCAATCCGAGTCTGATTTTGACACACCTACACACCCACACACACCCCCGACACCTCACCTGCACTCTCCTCCCCCACCTTGTGATTTACCCGATTGAGCCCAAATCCTAGGCTGTTGAGGTTTTCTTAGATGAAGACATAGCTCTGGTGCCCAGAGGCAGTGCCAGGAAGTCTAAAATGGCATCAAGACCAAAAAAAAAGAGGAAAGGCAAAACGAGGAACACTGGGTCTAAAACAGTCCCACGATGTCCCCCACTTGCCCCTCCTGAGACCACAGTAACAATGGTTACGTCACATACCAAGTGGGCACTAGGGACTTGACACCTGGAAGCAGCATGGCCTAATGGTTATGCACATGGGCTTCGGCATTGGACATGTCTACATTCAGGTCCCAGCTGTACCCCTTTCTAGCTGTGACAAATGACAGGGCAAATAACAAAACCTGAGTCTTAGATTCCTCACCTGTCAACTGATGACCATAATAGCACCTTCCTCCTAAGGACTAGCCTGGTAAGAACCATTGCCGGTGAGAAATAGAAAGTGTTTTACCCTGTGCCTAGCACGTGGTCAGCGCTCAGTGAATGATTCACAATACTCCTAAGTGTGATTCATGACTGCTAGCTCTGTACGGACGAGCTGTGCGACCTTGGGTAAGTTAGTTAGCCTCTGTATGCCTCAGTTTTCTGATCTATAAAATGGAGGTGATGGTTGTGCTGGGTGCCTTTCTTCTGGCCCTTTAGATACGCTCTCCGCCCTTCTTAACTTGCTCTCTGTCCAGGAGGCTGACCTGGGTGGACTGTATCACTGGGCTCCCGTGGCCCCTGGCGTCCAGTTGGGCTCAG
>NW_011888804.1:6524462-6537260 GCF_000151845.1 Pteropus vampyrus
ACACACCCACACACACCCCCGACACCTCACCTGCACTCTCCTCCCCCACCTTGTGATTTACCCGATTGAGCCCAAATCCTAGGCTGTTGAGGTTTTCTTAGATGAAGACATAGCTCTGGTGCCCAGAGGCAGTGCCAGGAAGTCTAAAATGGCATCAAGACCAAAAAAAAAGAGGAAAGGCAAAACGAGGAACACTGGGTCTAAAACAGTCCCACGATGTCCCCCACTTGCCCCTCCTGAGACCACAGTAACAATGGTTACGTCACATACCAAGTGGGCACTAGGGACTTGACACCTGGAAGCAGCATGGCCTAATGGTTATGCACATGGGCTTCGGCATTGGACAGGTCTACATTCAGGTCCCAGCTGTACCCCTTTCTAGCTGTGACAAATGACAGGGCAAATAACAAAACCTGAGTCTTAGATTCCTCACCTGTCAACTGATGACCATAATAGCACCTTCCTCCTAAGGACTAGCCTGGTAAGAACCATTGCTGGTGAGAAATAGAAAGTGTTTTACCCTGTGCCTAGCACGTGGTCAGCGCTCAGTGAATGATTCACAATACTCCTAAGTGTGATTCATGACTGCTAGCTCTGTACGGACGAGCTGTGCGACCTTGGGTAAGTTAGTTAGCCTCTGTATGCCTCAGTTTTCTGATCTATAAAATGGAGGTGATGGTTGTGCTGGGTGCCTTTCTTCTGGCCCTTTAGATACGCTCTCCGCCCTTCTTAACTTGCTCTCTGTCCAGGAGGCTGACCTGGGTGGACTGTATCACTGGGCTCCCGTGGCCCCTGGCGTCCAGTTGGGCTCAGCGAATGGGAGACCTGAAAGAGAGAGGCAGAGATATTTATTCCCCTGGTGTCTTAGTCTCCTGTGGCAGCTCTAACAAATTGCCACATTTAAGCCACATTAGTGGCTTACAGCAACATAAATTTATTATCTTACAGTTCTCAAGGTCAGAATTCCAAAATGGGTGAATCACTTAGCATCCCTGAGCATGTTTCTTCCGGAGATGTTAACTAAACCCTGCTTGAGATGCTGCAAAGATAAAAAGACCTAATGTATGTGGACGTAATGAGGGATGTGTTGGTCATCGGCTGGAGAGGGGGCAGGTGAGGCTTTGCAGCTCTTCACCACTGGTCCCACCTACCTCCCTGGCACCCTTACTCATTCTGCTCCCTCTCTTCTACCACCCCCTTGCTCTGTTCTCTGTGCTCCAGCCAGACCCTGCTGCTTTTATTTCTTCATATACATAAACTAGTTCCAATCCGACATATGGCAGATGCTCTTCTTATCCCATTTTCCAGATGAGAACATTGAAGGACTAGACACTGAGTAGCTAACCCTTACAGCTTCCAGAGAGGTCTATATGCTGCCCTATCTCGCACCCAGTACAGATACTGATCCTTCTGCCTCAAAGACCCTTTTCCTTACTCGTGTCTTAACTAACTCTTGCTCCTTCTGCAGGTCACAGCCTCTTAGAAACCTTCCCTGCCCCTTCAGGCTAGGGATAGCGCCCCTACTGAGGACCCACAGCACCCTAGACTCTCCCTATTCCAGCACCACACCCTGACTGTGAGTGCTTGTTTAGTTGTCTGCCTTCTCTGCTTGATTGCAACCTCTGTGGCAGCAGGAAATGAATACAGCTAGCTTGTTGATAGATTACCCGTATATGACATGCACTCAGAAATGTTCATTGTATGCATGTATATATATTTGGGTGGGTGAGTGGGTGGATGGGTGAATAAATGTATAGGTAGGTAGATAAATTGGATGGACAGATAGGAAGGTTGGTGGATATATAGATAGATGGGTAGGCAAGTGATTGGGTGGGTGAATATTTGGATGGGTGGGTGGATGGATGGATGGATGGATGGATGGATGGATGGGTGGGTGGGTGGATGGATGGATGGATGGATGGATGGATGGATGGATGGATGGATGGATGGATGGTTGGTTGGATGGTTGGATGGATATATATTTGAAAGGAGGGGTGGACGGATGAATGGATAGATGGATGGATATTTGAATGGATGGGTGGATAAGTGGATGGATGAATGGACGGACAGTCGGACGGGTGAATAGATTTATCAGTAGTCTAGTCAGCTACACTAACTCTCACCACCTCTTCTGTAGCAGCAGTGAGAGCTTTTTTTCCATTCTCAGCTCAGCTCAAACCTCTTGTGTTTGGTAGGCGTTCAAACACCTCTGTCACGAAGACACAGAAATCCACAAGGCAAAGTCATACTCACTTCTCTGTGCTAGAAAGGACACTGTAAGGAGGCTCAGAGAAATCTGGCAACCAAATTAATGGTAATAAATATGGATAAACATTGCTCAGCAATTCCCGGGAGCCAGGCAGTGTGTTAAGCAATGCCATTTGTTCAAGAAATATTTGCTGAATACCAGCTCAGTGGCAGGCACTGTACTATGCTCGGGGATACATCAGCGAACAAAGTAGACAAAAAAATTCGTGTACTCATGGAGTTTATAGCCTTGAAGACACTGCCTTGTTTAATCGTAACGATCCTGGGAGGGTGGGTACCGTTCATATGTCTTTTCACAGAGCAGAAATTGAGTTAAACGACTTGCCAAAGATTGCAAACCTTGTGATAACGGTACTAACAGCAGTAGTAGCAGCTCAGACGGAGTCAACCCTTTGCATGGGCCTGGACGGCTCTAACTCATTTCCTTCTGACAGCTGTCTTACAGGTCAGGTGCTGATGTTTTTGTGTGTGGGAGGGGGGGCAGTTATTGAAGTAAAATTCACATAAAATTCACAGTGTTGTGTCACCGTTACCTCTGTCTAGTTCCAAGACATTTTCATCACCCCGAAAGGAAACCCTGTCCCCGTTAGCGGACACTCCCTCCCCCAATCCCTGGTAACCACTAACCTGCTTCCTTCCTGTCTTTGGATTTACCTATTCCGGACATTTCATATAAATGGGGTCATACATTATGTGATCCTTTGTGTCTGGCTTCCTTCCCTTACCATAATGTTTTCAGGGTTCATCCACGTTGTAGTATGTGTCATTGCTTTTTGCGATTGAATAATATTCCATTATGTGGCTAGACCACCATTTATTTATCCATTTACCTTCCGATCGACATTTGGGTTGTTTCCACTTTTTGGCTGTTGTGAGTAGTGCTGCTTTGAACGTTCTTGGACAAGTCTCTGTTTGCACTGTTACCCAGTTTTTCTGGGTCAATACTTGGGAGTGGAATTGCTGGCTCATGTGGCAGTTCTGCATTTTACTTTTTCAGGAACTGTCAAACTGCTTTCCACAGAAGCTACACCATTTTACATTCCTGGCAGGTGCTGTTTTTTATCCCAAATGCAGTGGAAAGTTAGAAAGTAGCCCAAGGTTACATAGCTTCGAAGTGGCTGAGCCAGGATTCACACTCAGGCATCTCGACTCCAGAACCCCTGCTCTGAGTCACTCGATCATACTTCCTCCCATCTAAGATCTCTGGATTTCATTTGGTACGTTCTGCAGAGTTGATCGAGGAAGAGAATACCCATATACCATCCACATAAAATTTCCCCAAGTTCAGGCCGTAGCTACCTCACTTCCTTCTTCATATGGGCACTGCCGGGGGCCATGGGGCAGGGATGGGACCCTGCACCCCTTCTATGCACAACCAAGGTGTGGGCGACAGTTATTAATGTCTCCCTGGCAACTGTCCAGCTCCCTTTTTCTGATTATTATTATTTTATTCAGCGAGATTAATGTGCCAGGTCAGAGCATAATCCAGCCTGTAAAAAGTGATGTGAATAGTCTTCTCAAGATAAATTGCAGGCTTGGAAAAGGTTCACAGCCTTTCCTTGCCTGTCTGAGTGCTCTCCCAAATCCTCATCAATCCTTGTCTGGGCAGAAGAAAAGGATGGGTCTTCATTTGTAGCTGGGGGGTGAGGGGGAGCAGAGCACATCTGTCAGGGACCCCTAATGGCTCACAGCGCAGATGCTCTTTCTTGTGCCTCCACGCCATCCTCTGAGAGGGTGGGTTGGTTTTTAATATTACAGTCATTATACCGGTAGGGCTTCTGGCATTTGGGTTTGCCTGATGGCCCCACCATCCCTGAGTGAGCCACCAGTTCCCAAGTGCCTTTCAACACCGAGGCTCTGCCGGGAGGGAATCCTCTTGCACCTGGGCCTTCCAGGAGAGCCATGCCCATTGGCCAGCCAGGATGGGGGTGGGATTAACTAACGATGGCGACCACTGACTGATCTTCAAACTCAGTCCCAAACCATCGTGCTGGCTAGGTGTCTAGAGCAGCCACTTGTCATAAATCCAGATAACTTATAACCCATACATCTCGTGCTGCCCGTTCTGGCTCCTGCCCACTTCTCCGACCTCATCACCCATGACTCTCTCCTTTGCTCACTTTGGACCAACCACCGGTGGCCTCGCGGACCCCCGGTGCATCCAGTGCCTGCCTTCTCAGACCCTTTGCAATTTCTATTCTCTCTGGGGAAGTTTTCCCTACGTTCTCATCATTCAAGTCTCGCTCAAGTGTCACTTCCCCTGTCTCTTCCCTGACTACCCTGTGGAAAGTGGTGGCTCCTAACATGCATCGTCATCACATTTTGTTTCCTAGGAAGTGTGTACCAGTATCTGAAGCGATCGGATTGTCTTGTGTTTCTTTTCTGTCTCCCCCTGCTAGAATATGGACCATTACGTCTGTTTGAGTCCCAGAAAATGCACAATAGATGCTATGGGCTGAATGAAGCACGTCCTGTTAATTATCTATTAGGGGCTTAAAACCAGGCCTGCTGCTGCCCCCCTCCCCACGCCCATATAGAGTTCTTGTTCTTGTCCCTCTTTCACTGATCCCACTGACGTTATTCGGGACCTGTTTGCTTACAGGGGCAATGCTGGACCCTGAAAATATGAATACAAATAAGACACCATCCTAACCTTCATCTACTCACTTTATCCTCTGCGAACAAAACTTGTTTTTATATTAACCTAACCCAAACCAAGTTAAGACAAATCTCTCGTCACAGAAACATACAGGTGCACTCCATCTCCTACCGTAAATGTTAGTAATGATTTAAAATTTTGACTTGTCTACCTCGTTCCTTCCCTTTATTAAAATGATATATTTTGGGATCAGGATTGTAGAGCTGCTCTGTTCAATGTGGCAGCCGCAAGCCGCATGTGTCTATTAAAATTTAATTTAAATTAAATTTAAAATTCAGTTCCTCGGTTACACTAGCCACATTTCAAATGCTCGATAGCCACAAATGGCTGGTGGCTACCGTGTCAGACAGCACAGGTATAAAACATTTCCCTTATCATAGAACATTCCCTTGGACAGCACTGTTCTAGAACATTCTCAGTTCAACTTTTCAATAGTGTGGGTAGCAGGCAGCTGCCATTCTGCCCATTTCTCAGATGGAGAAACGTAAAAGCAGGTACTTGTCTAAGAACTTTCTGGTGGGTCACTAGTAAATGGAGACAGGACTGCAGAGTAGAAAGAACACCCACCTTGAGTCAGCAAAGCTGGGCTCAGATCCTGGCTCCTGGACACTATCTGTGTGACCTTGGAAAAGTGACCTCACTCCTTGGAGCCCTCCACTTCCTTATCTCTAAAGGGGTCATCTTTATCCTCTTGAAGTTACCAGGAGTAAGAAGGCCAGGTATCTAGTTGCTGGGTAGTTACCGGGACTAGCTATCCAAAGCAAGGAAAGGCTTCGCTGAACTGTTTTCTCCAAAGAATACAGCATTTGACTAGCTTTCTGTCTTCTTCCTAAAAATAGGAAGGCGGAAGCCCTTCCCACGTCTGAAATCACAGCTAACTTCTAGTGCAGCGTGCATAGCCAAGCCATGGACAAGAGGTTTCAGTAGGGCAGGATTCCATGAGCTCTCAGCCCCAGCGGTTTGTCTGTATCTAAGTACAGGATGGGGTCAGGGGAGGGAGGACGGAAGTAAGAAAGGTGGTTTTCTCTGACGCAAGAGCCGAGAGGATTCAGGAGGCTTTTTGTGCCATTAAAATCCCTCCGTTTTCTGGGCCTTGCATTTTTTCCCTCAGAGTGATTTCCCACTGATGGTGTCCTCTTCCCTCTTGGAGACCAAGCATTCCCATCTCCCCAGCATGCAGATATCTATCTACCCTGGGGGCAGGTCTGGGTTTCCTAGGTCTGAGCTCTGATTCTCACAGGACAGCACCACCTTTCTGTGTCTAAAGGTCTAGAACTTCTCAAAGAGTCAGCTGCATTTGCCCAACTGTCCTCCACACGGCGCATCGGGAAGGAGTCAAACTAGTGATCCCAGCTACGGGGACATTTGGCAATTTCTGGAGATATTTTTTGGTTGTCACAGCCGGGAGGGGTTGCTGTACTGGTATTTAGTGGATCAAGACCAGGGATGCTGGTGCACATCCCACAACACAGGACAGCCCCCCGAAACCGAGAATGATCCAGCCCCAAATGTCAGTGGTGCCGAGGCTGAGAAACTCTGAGTTCAGTATTTGCTTTATGGCCTTGGGTCAGATCCTCTGCTGTTACGGGCTGAACTGTGTCCTGTCAAAATTTGTATGTTGAAGTCCTAACCCCTATTACCTCAGAATGTGTCTGTATTTAGAGAAAGATTCTGTAAAGAGGTAATTAAGTTAAAATGAAGTCATTAGGGTGGGTCCTAATCTAATTGACTGGTATCCTTAGAGGAAGAGGAAATTTGGACACAGATACACACACAGGAAAGTTCATGCGAGGACACGGAGAAAGGACGGCCATCTACAAGCCACGGAGGGAGGTTTCAGAAGAAACCAACCTGCCGAAACCTTGCTCTTGGGCTTCCGGTCTCCTGAACCGTGGGAAAGTACTTTCTGTGATTTAAGCCACCCAGTCTGTGGTGCTTCGTGACGACAGCCCTTCAAAACTAATACACTTGTGGGCCAATTTACCTACAGTTCTTGCATCCATTCAGATGCCTCCTAACTTCTTACCTTCCCCCCGTTTATTGAGGATACTTCATTTTTTAACTAGGTTATATAATCACAGGGTCCAGGAGTCAGAACACCAAGAACAGTGTATAGTAGAAAGACTCCTTGTGTTTCCTACCCCCCAGATACCCATTTACTCTCCTAGGGGATGATAATATCTACCCTGAAGCTTTTCATACCTGTCATGTACATACACAGTTTGAAATGCATGGGTCCACTTATAGGTGGATTTTTTCGATAAGTACTGTAAATGTATTTTCCTTATGATTTTTAAAATAATTTTTCTCTAGATTACTTTGTAACAATACAGTATATAATACATGTAACATAGAAAATAGGCATTAATCAACTGTTTATCGGTTAGGCTTCTGGTTAATAGTAGGCTATTAGTAGGTAAGTTTTGGAGGAGTCGAAAGTTATACGTGCATTTTCGACTGCACAGGGGGTCGGTGACCCTAACCCCCACATTGTTCAAAGGCCAACCATACAAACAAATGCATGTATATATTCATCCCACTCATCTTTATATATTCAAACAGCAATATTCTACACAGCTCCTACTTTAGGATTAGATAGAACCATCTCTGTTGGAGATTGTCCCAGGCAAATATATACAGAAAGCCAGTGTAATGGTCAGAAGGCGGACTGGCCTGTGTTCAAATCCTATTTGCAAAACCCTCTGCCGTTTACCACCTGTGTGACCCTGTAAGTTACTTCACCTCTGCTTGCTTTCCTTTCCTCATTTATAACATGAGATGATAATAGTGCCTGCCTGCATTAGTTTTCAATGGCTGCCTAACAAATGACCACCAATTTAGCAGCTTAAAGAACACTCACTGATTAGTTCACAGTTCTGTAGGTCAGAAGCCAGGCCAGCTTGACCGTGTTTTCTGTATAGGTCCTCACAGGTCGGTCAAAGCGTTGGCCAGGCTCCTATCTGGAGATTTCGGAGGAGAATCTACTTCTAAGCTCATTCAGATTGTTGGCAGAATTCAGTTCTGTGGGTTGTAGGACTGAGGACCCCATTGATTTGCTGGCCGTCCTCCAGGGCTCACTCTCAGCTCCCAGAGACCCCTCTCTGGTCTTTTCATGTGGCCTCCTCCATCTTCAAGCCAAAAAGGATGTGGGGAAGGTCTGTGCTGCTTCACCTCTCTCTGACTTCTCGCTTTTAAAGGGCCCACGTGATTAGATCGCGCACCCAGATAATTTCCCTTCTGATGAACTCAGAATCAGCTGATGCGGAACCCCAATTACATCTGCAAAATCGTTTTCGCAGTGTAAAACATCATCCAGGTGGCGTATCTCATCCTGGTCACAGTTCTGGGCATTAAAGTGGAAATTTGGGAGGTCGGCCCAACATGCGACCTCAGATGGTGTGAAGATGCGATCGCACGTCTCATAATATGCAATATTTAAAAGCTGCTGCTTTTAACAGCTGGATTTTTGTGTTGTGGAAACTGTTTAAATTTATTATAGATTTTTTTTAAAGGGATTCCTCTCAGGACACTTTGGATAGGTGTGAATTGTTGAGCGCCCTTTGACCCATTGATTCTGTGGTTCTGCTGGACTCAGCTTAGATGTCACTTCCCCCTGGACCCCTTCAGGCAATGTTAGTTCCCTCATTTATTTCCCTATGGCCCCCTCTCTCCCAGCACTTGCCTCTCTGCTCTATAATTGTCTGGGTTCTTGTCTCCTCCACTGGACCATACATTCTGAGGGGTGGACATATGTCTGTCTCATTCACTGATGCAGCCCACCTCTTACAAACGCCGTACAGCGACTCTGAGGGAATAGCCAAGTTTGCCTAAACCCACTTTACAGATAAAACTGAGGCTCAGGGAGACTAAATAGTCCATCAAGGTGACCAGGCTTATAGGTGACAAAGCTAAGATCCAAACCCAGCTCTTTTGACTTGAGCTATAAGTAGAAGAACAACAGCTAATACTTCTCAGGCCTTCTTGTTTATTTATGTCTCCATTGTGCAAAGTGCTTTATTTGCATCTTTTCATTTGGTCCTATCAACAGTACTACGAGATAAATACTGTTGTTATTTCCATTTTACAGATGAGGACACTTAAGTGTCAGAGTCACCCAGGAAAGTCATCCAGGGGGTGAGCAGTGAAGTCAGGGTGTGAGCCCAGCAGGTGCTCTGTCTGTGGCTGTTATTGAAGGTGTTGGCCTTTTTTTTTTTCCATCATCAGGTTTCACTGGAACAGAAAAGAAAGCCCTCAGCAAAGATACCAATCATTAGCAACATTAGAATTACCTAATGTTTAGTGTGCTTTAAAAACACTCACCTCCATCTCTTTCATCGCCAAGAAGATTCTAGAGCATGTAAGCAAAACATTGTCTTTCTCTGGAAGCACTGTGAGGTCATGGAAAGAGCAGACTTTGAAATTAAATAGGTTCAACTTCTAGCTCCCCCATCTTCTGCCTCTGGGACCTGGATTAACCTCACCGAGCCTCAGTGTCCCCATCTTTAAGATGGGAATATCAGGTTACCTCATAACCCTGTTGTGAGAATTAATTAAAATGACACCGGTCAAGTGCTGGCTAGTTAATTATTGTTATTCCAAAGAAGATAGCATTGCCAGTTATCCATTTATATTTTAAAGCAAGCAGGAAAGTCAGAATCGAACCCAAAGTAGAGAGAACAAAAATACCATTTACTAAACTACGATTCTGGAACCTTGGGGAGATGTCAATGGGCATTTTATTAAAAGGCGTTCTGTGGTCAGATAGCTTTGAGAAATGCCTTAAACGTTATCTGCCATTTGCACATTAGCTTAGTAAAGGCTCTGAGAAGTCCTGCAGTCAGGAATCTCATTTCACTTTGACATTTCCCCAACTTGTTAACCGCGGAATCATTTTACTGAGGATCACAGTATGCCGCAGAATCTAGTTCAGGGGTTGGCAAACTACAGCTGGTGGACCCAATAAAGTTTTAGTGGAACATAGCCACCTTAGGTCATTTACTTATTGTCTGGGTCCACTTTCAGGCTATGGTGGCAGAGTCGAGTGGTGATGACAGAGTCTGTATGACCCACAAAACCTAAAATATGTAGCGTCTGGCCCTTTAAGAAAAAGTTTGCTAACCTTTCTCTGGAATTTACATTCCTAATTCCTTCTAGTTTGGCCTTTGCAGTAGAGCCGTGTTTAAGGGGGAAATCAGTATTCTGTAGTAGACAGACACTTTGGAAAATAGAACACCCCAAGGAGTGAAATATGGCCAGGAGGCTCTGCTGGAAACTAACACAAGTGACTTTGGCCAAATGTCAGTTTCAAGGACTTGACTCTTTGAAATTGCCAGGCTAATTTTTAGTTTTACCCTAAGGCAACAGGCAGGCTGCAAGGACTCTTAATGTTCACACTCATCCCTAGGATTTGTTCTTTCTTTGCTCTGCTTGAAGTTGGTAGCCAGGTACCTACTAATCCCTAGAGAAGTGCCAAAGTCTGAAATGGCAGAAAGCCTAGGAGCTTCCGTTTATCAGCCTGTGCCTGTGTCAGGCATCGCTAATCTGTCATGGCCCTACTTCACCCAGATGCATCTCAGTGCAGCAATTCAGATAGCCCCTACCAATCAATGTCAGTGTAAAATGAAGCCTAAACCTTAACTTCAGTTCTTTGTAAAGAAAATGGACCATTCTGGCATCGCAGAGCTCTGTAGCCATACAGCTGATTGGGGATAATCTCCTTTACTTAAAGTCAGTTGATTACAGATGGTAATCACATTTACAAAATACCTTCTAAGCAACACCTACATTAGTGTTTGATTACATAACGATATTGTAGCCTAAATCAAAACAAAAACAAACCATCACAATCCTCCATTAAACAAGAGGCTGATTTGGAGACTGAGGCCAACGTTTTATGTCAAGGAAGTTTCTATCTAGTCCAATTTACTGGAATTTTTTAAAAGAAAATCATTGTTGAATTTGATCAAAAATCATTTGATTTTTCTCCTTAGATCTGTTTATGTGAAGAACTACATTATTAGATTTCTTATTATGCAGAGCCTTGCATTCTTGGAACAAACCCCACTTGATCATGATGTAGTATCCATTTGATATGCTTCTGGATTCTGAGTGCTACTATTTTGCTAAGGATTTTTGCATCAGTAATCATAAATGTTCCTCTCCCTTTGTAAGTGACTTCCCTGAAATTACTCTCATCACTTTCATCTCACTGGCCACCACTTAGTCACAGTTGCTGCGTGGGTAGCTGAGGAGCATCTTATAGCCGGGTGCCTGTGGATCCGAGCAAAAGTCAGATGCTTGTTTTAGAGGAGGAAGGAGAGAATGGACATTGGGAGGCACCAGCAGTCTCTGTCCCAGAATGATTATCCCTGGTTTGTAGAAGAGAGACTCAAGGCCCGGCAAGGTGCGTTCACTTACCCAGGGTCACAGAGCAAGTCTGTGGCAGAGCTGTGACTTCAGCCTGGGTCTTCCAGATGCCGAGGGACCCATAATGATAAAATTTTTAAAAAATCTAGGATTATAATAATAGCTAATGTGCCTAGTACAGTTCTGAGTGCTCCGTAGATGTGAACTAATTTAATCCTCACAACAGCCCTATTATCCCCAGTTTGCAGGTCAGGAAATAGGCACAGAGAGGGTAAGTGACTCGCCTAGGGCACACAGCTGGTAAGCGGCAGGACTGGGATTTGAACTCGGGCAGTCTAGTTCTAGAGCCCCCACTCTGAACTGCTGCACAACCCTCTCTGCACATCTTCCCCCACGCTCACCCTCCTGACTCCATTACCCCACCTCACACGGCAGCAGCAACCACTCCGTACAGCCCAGGGCCAGTCAGAATCACTCCCAGCAATCCAGGCGCCTCACGCCCTCATCTCCCAGGCCCTCTGGTCCAGAATCTCCTCCCTTCGCTCCCCTGCCCGCCCCCTCTGTCTCCAGGGCCCGCACATCATTTTTTGTTGTTGATCTTGTTTTGTTTTTGATTTTTCCCTTCACTCCATTCCCCGGGAGACTCTCAAAGGCTGCATTCTGCCACCAAGGGACACAGAAGGGACAGAGCCGGAGCCGGCACCTGGGACTTTCCGAACCTCAGCCTCCAGCCTCCGCCCAGTTGTCGGGAGAGCCTTTGGGTTATTTGTTTATTTATCCTGCATGGCTCCACACCCCCCAAGCTGTTGCTCCCCACTGGGGAAGATGAAAAACGGCTTCAGACAATGGAAGACGAGGCTTGCCACATGGCCCCCTCAGTTTAATTTCCTTTAATTCATTTTATATTGAACCAAATGATACTGTTTGTTTTTAATGGCAAACACTCAGCACGGAGGAGGGGCGGCCAGGCCTCCTCTTGGGGAAATTAGGAACACAGCTGCTATTTAAACTCCTGCCACCCCTACTCCCCGCCCCACCCCCAGCACTGGGCCTTTGCAAATCACTTTTCAGGTTGAAAGATGATACCTTTCACCATCTCAGATGGTCACTGTGGAGAGAGCTGGCCCGGGCTCTGCTCAGCTGCAGTCAAGGCCTCTTAGGGCAGCCACCCCATCTCAAGGCCCGCCCGTCTCTGGGAATAACTGGATATGCAGGAATAAGCAAGAACAGGAGCCATGGCCGTGGCTGTTCTCGGTGTTCCTACTTCGTTACCCATCACTGAGAGTCCCGGGCAGGCAGGCACCTGGCCAGAGCAGCGTCCAGAGCCTTCTCCCAGGAAGCAGGGAGGTTGAGAGCATTCATTCATTCAGTACCTGGGTGCACATCACGGGTCAGTCTGCATTTTAACCAGATCCATGTGCTTGTGAAAATTGGAGAGGGCCTTCCGCCTTAGCCAGGTGGCGGCCTGCCGTCCAGCGCTCCTTCGCGTCTGAGATAAGCCAGCA
>NW_011888804.1:6538550-6539162 GCF_000151845.1 Pteropus vampyrus
CCATGTGCTTGTGAAAATTGGAGAGGGCCTTCCGCCTTAGCTGGGTGGCGGCCTGCCGTCCAGCGCTCCTTCGCGTCTGAGATAAGCCAGCATCCTTCCGGAGTCCTTATTGGCTTAGGAGCCCAGAGTCAGTTTCGGTTCCTCACAGGTGAAGAGAACTTGAATCTGCGTACCAGTGCCCTTGGCAGAGGCTGGGGCATCCACAAGCCTTTGACCTGGCTTTGGCAGAAGCTGGACTACAATGAATTATGCCCAGATTGGACATTCCAGAGACCCCCGCCCATCCCTCAGAGGCTGCGCTGCACCTCTGCCCGCTTGTTCACAGACTGTTAGACCTTCTTAGGCTACAGATGAAGAAACCAAGGCCCCACAGTTACTGGTTCCAGGTCACATGATTTATTCGCTCATATATTCATTCTACAAATATTTATTGGACATCAACAGAGAGCCAGGCATCCTGCTAGGTGTGGGGGCTACCAGACCCAGGACTGTCAAGCTCAAAGCTCAGAGCCCGATTGCAGACGGAGAAACAATAAGCCTAGGGCACCTTGGAAAACAGAGAAGGAGCATTAACCCAGCCCCCAGCACAGTCTTCCTAGGTAGGGTGACCTC
>NW_011888804.1:6539212-6539919 GCF_000151845.1 Pteropus vampyrus
TCCAGAGCCTTCTCCCAGGAAGCAGGGAGGTTGAGAGCATTCATTCATTCAGTACCTGGGTGCACATCACGGGTCAGTCTGCATTTTAACCAGATCCATGTGCTTGTGAAAATTGGAGAGGGCCTTCCGCCTTAGCCAGGTGGCGGCCTGCCGTCCAGCGCTCCTTCGCGTCTGAGATAAGCCAGCATCCTTCCGGAGTCCTTATTGGCTTAGGAGCCCAGAGTCAATTTCGGTTCCTCAAAGGTGAAGAGAACTTGAATCTGCGTACCAGTGCCCTTGGCAGAGGCTGGGGCATCCACAAGCCTTTGACCTGGCTTTGGCAGAGGCTGAACTATGATGATTAATGCCCAGATTGGACATTCCAGAGACCCCCGCCAATCCCTCAGAGGCTGCGCTGCACCTCTGCCCGCTTGTTCACAGACTGTTAGACCTTCTTAGGCTACAGATGAAGAAACCAAGGCTCCACAGTTACTGGTTCCAGGTCACATGATTTATTCGCTCATATATTCATTCTACGAATATTTATTGGACATCAACAGAGAGCCAGGCATCCTGCTAGGTGTGGGGGCTACCAGACCCTGGACTGTCAAGCTCAAAGCTCAGAGCCCGATGGCAGACGGAGAAACAATAAGCCTAGGGCACCTTGGAAAACAGAGAAGGAGCATTAACCCAGCCCCCAGCACAGTCTTCCTAGGTAGGGTGACCTC
>NW_011888804.1:6539969-6547831 GCF_000151845.1 Pteropus vampyrus
ACTCGAACTTCTCCAAGGATGACATCTGCTGTGCTCATGCTTAGGCACAGTGACGCGTAGTAGGTGTGCGATGACTCTCAAATGGCCAGATGAGTACATGTAGGTGGTTGGTGCGAATCTGCATACGGGGCAAGGCGGGGAGACCCCAGGCCCCGCCAGGCTCTCAGGCCCACCCTGCCCTACCTTTCCCGGCCACATTGTGGGATCACGGTGGTGGCCCCTACTCTGGGGTGCTGCAGGGAGTAATTAGCCAGCTAAGTGGTGATTATCTTGCTCTTCTCCAGCTAAATGGTTAGGGAGGCAGCCAGGCTCCCCGAGGTGGCCTCGGAGGCGTCCACTTCGCCTTCTCCCTCCGGGCGGGGGCCTGGAGTTGTGCTGGGGCAGCGGCTCCCACAGGTCTCCTGTTGTTGGCTTTCCCTGCTGCGGGTGGGGCTGTTCTGTCTCGCGTGTCCCCCAGATGTTCCTCCATCCCCGGAGGAAGGAAGGAGCTCGGAACTGAGCTTTGGCCCACGGGAACGCCTGCTTACATTTCTCAGCTTGTCCGAAAAGTTCCAGAGTTGATTGGAAAGAGCTCGGCCTCTAGAGGCAGCCGGATCCCAGCTTGAACCTCGGTTCTTGCCATTTCCGTCTGCATCGCCTCTGACTAGTCACCTCTTTGCCTCAGTGTCCTCCTCTGTAAAAGAGCTGATGCTGTCTGCCTCTCGGGGTTTTGGGGGAGCTTTGAAGTGAGTTAGAAAAGAAATGGAGAACGCAGGCGGAGTCGCTCTCAGCAGTTCCTGACGTGTAGTAGGCGCCCAGTGTGTGTGTGCAGTGGTCCCCCGTATCCGCGGTTTCACTTTCCACGGTGTCAGTTACTCGCAGTCAATCGTCCGAAAATAGTAAACGGAAAATTCCGGAAATAAACAATTTGTCAGTTTTAAATTGTGCACCGTTCTGAGTAGCATAATGAAATCTTGCACCATCCTGCTCCATCGGGCCCAGGATGTGACTCATCCCTTTGTCCAGAGTCTCCGTACTGTACGTGCTGCCCGCCCGTTAGTCGCTTAGTAGCTGTCTGGGTTCTCAGATCAGTGTCAGAGAGAGAGAGAGAGAGAGAGAGACCACATTCACATAGCTTTTATTACAGTATGTTGTTATAATTGTTCTATTTTATTATTGTCATTAATCTCTTGTCGTGCCTAATTTATAAATTAAGCTTTATCATAGGTACGTATGTATAGGACAGAATATAGTGTATATAAGATTTGGTACTATCGCAGTTTCAGGCATCCACGGGGCGTCTTGGAACATACACCCTGCGGATAAGGGGGAACAACTGTGTATGTTTTTCTTTTTGCGCATCCTCGCTCATGACCCTCACGGGTCAGGACTCTATTGGAGGTTGTCGTTGGGGGTCGGAGGTAAAAACCAGGCCTCGCTGCCCAGTGGTGAGAGCCCACTAAGGCTTGGCAGACCTCTGGTTCTTCTTATAGGGGCCCACAAGTGCCAGGGTCAGACCTTTAAGGAAAGAAATGTTTCACTTCCTAGTTATCTGCATGTGCCCAGCCCTAGGCTGGGTCTTGGAGCAGTCTAGGTTAGAATCTGTTTCGGCCATTGGCTGTATATCTTCAGTTAAGTGAGCTCACGGCTTCAAGCTTCTATTGCCACATGTGCGTATGAGACTGACAGGTAATGTAACCTGCTTCAAGGAGTGTGGAGCGAGTGAGGTCATGGATTTGGAAGGCTTAGCGCAGGGTTTTCAGTGCCTGCTAAATCTTCGCTATGAGGGTAAGACCTTTCCTGCCTTCAGGGGTTTGACAGAGAGGTGGGGAGACAGATGCAGAAGAACAAGGACAGGAGAGAGGGCGAGGACCCCTGGAACTCCGACTTATTCTCCGCTGTGTCCTCATTCACGGTCCCTGGCACATTGCAGCCTTACATCAATAACGTGGCAAGCGATGGCAGCAGAGATGCAGCGGCAGAGGACAGAGGAGGGCTGTGCTGTCTGTTCCCACCTGGGCTTGGCCAGGCCGCTGCAGGAGCCTGGGGCTTGGTGTTACTGCGAGAGAGACTTGTCCCTGCCCTAGCGGCTTGCCTGCAGCCAGGCTTCTGTGTTTAGGGCTGCTCCTGGTTTAAAGGTTTCAGTACATTGTCATGATCTTAAAGCTGCTCAGAGGCAGTGGAGTCTTCGAATGCTCACCTGGGCATCACCTCACCTCACCTCTCTCTCCAGCCTGACATCCCATCCGTCATTCGCCCAACGTTTTGAACTGTTTTTGGTCCCTCTCCCCCCATCCCCAATCCTGCTCTTTTTCTGTCACATCCAGGCCTTAGCAGGAGTGGTTCCCTCTGCTGGAAACGCTGTCTCCCTGACCCTCAGCCTGGCTGACCCCTAATTGCTCTCAGGTCTCTGTTTCTACCTCACTTTCTCTGGGAAGCCTGGACCTGACCCTAGCCCCAGGGGGGTTTGGTCGACTCACCCGTGTACTTCTGTAAGGTCCCTGGGTTGCTCCTGTTTTGTGAGCATCATGGGAGGTTGCGATTGCTGGATTGTCTCTCCCCCTAGGCTTTGTGCTTGATGAGACAGAAACCAGGTCTCTCGTATGTTTCATTTTATCCCTAGCACCGTGCATAGTACATAGTAGACACTCAGAATACACGGGTTGAACTAAGTAATTAGTTGAGTGTTGCAAAGGCTTATGGTCTCTGAAGCAGGCCATGTGCAGTCAGTGTGGAGAGTCTTACTAGACTCGGAATCAAAGAAGCAGGTTCCATCTCAGCTGCTCTGCTTAATAGCCATGGGGCCTCTGGTGACTCAGTAGACTTCTCTCAGCTT
The DNA here is from genome assembly GCF_000151845.1 of Pteropus vampyrus. NCBI lineage: Eukaryota > Metazoa > Chordata > Mammalia > Chiroptera > Pteropodidae > Pteropus > Pteropus vampyrus. The sequence continues at coordinate 6,542,785 of NW_011888804.1, forward strand.
CCCGTTCGTCATCTGTACCGTGGGGATAGTAATCACACCGACGTGATGGTTAAACAGCGTCATGCCTGTGCATGAAGCCTTCCAGTCGCTGCAGCTCAGTAAGTTGTAGCCACGATTTCTTATTTAGTGAACAAAACAAAAGTAAGCAGAGGAAAGGGGGCCCTTGAAGGTGTGACAACATACCACCCCTCTGTCATTCCCCAGGAATAAAGACAATAATATTGTCATTGGAACATTCAAAAGCCAATTACGGGACACACACTGTCCTAGTCACTTTACATTTATCCATCCATCCATCCATCCATCCATTCATTCAGCCAGAATTTTTTTTGACCACCTACTCAGTAGCAGGCCCTGTGTTAGGTCCTAGGGATACAGCAGTGAATAAAACATAGTATCTACTTTCAGGAGACTTACGTAAATAAGATGCTGAAATAAATAAGCAATATGTCAGGTGGAGAAGAAGAAATGAATGCCATGGTGCGGTTGCTCTTTTAACTAGGGCGATCAGAAAGGGAGTGCACCATGCAGATACCTGAGGAAGAATATTCCAGGCAAGGAAAACGGCATGTGCAAAGGGCCTGGGGTGGAAGCATGCTTGGGGAGCTCAAGGAGCAGCAAGTCAGTATGGCGAGAGCAGAGTGGGGTCAGGGCCAGCTTCATGGGTGGGCAGGCTCTGCAGAAGGGCCCCACACCTGGCTTAACGCTCTGCTGCTGCCATCTTGATATTCGTTATTTTTAAACAAGAGGCCCGCATTTTCATTTTCCACTGGGTATTACAAATTATGTAGCCGGTCCTGGTGGCAGGAGGGATAATCAGAGAGGCGGCAGGGGACCACAGCACCAGAGGCCACTCTCAACCCCAGGCATGCTTTCTGGCCTTCTCCCGTCCTGTGTCATAAAGCCAGCCAGCCCTTCAAGGGGAGGCCTTAAACGAAGATTCTCTGACCATTTGATCCTGACACTGTCCTCGTGACGGTGGCAACTGTTTCTTCTCTGTATTCATTGCCTATTGCTACTGTGACAAATTAACACAAACTTAAAACAGCAAATTTACTGTCTAACAATTCTGAAGGTTAAAAGTCCAAAATCAGTCTTTCGAAGCTAAAGTCCAAGTGTCAGCAGGGTGGTTCCTTCTGGACGCTCTAGGGGAGAATCTGTCCCCTTGCCTTTTCCAGCTTCTAGAGGCTGCCTGCGTTCCTTGGCTTGTGGCCCCTTTGTCCATTTTCAAAGCACATCTCTCTTCTCTCTGACCTCCCTGTGTCTTTCTAACAAGGACCTTTGTGGTTATCACGGGCCCACTCAGATAATCCAGAATGATCTCCCCAACTCAAGATCCTGAATTTAATCACATCTACAAAGTCCTTTGTGTCATGTAAGGTGACGTAGCCACAGGTTCCAGGGCTTAGGTTGTAGACATCTTTGGGGGATCATTCTTTAGACTGCCACATCCCCCACTTTGCAGATGAGGAAACTGAGGCCCAGAGAAGAGATGTGATGGGCAAAGTCACCGTGTCAGCAAACGGACGGGCAAAGTGGACAGATCTGCATGTCTGTCTAGTTCCAAGCCATGGACTATACAGACTGCCAGGAAAAGAGGCACCTTCTGCCCTTCTCTACCTCTCTCTCTCCCTTGCATCTAAGCTCTAGTGCCTTAGGAGGCAGCCAGGCTTGGGTAGTTGCGGCCCAGAGTGTTCGTGCCTACTACTGCAGCCGACATGGGGACAGATAAACACATCCATCCATCTGGGACCGGAACAGACGGAAGAGGTCGTCTTTCTGCAGCTAACAGGGTGCCAGCCCCCTTCAGGCTTAACCATCAACACCTCATAATTGGGCCTCTCCTGGGTGGTGGGGAGCAGGGCCCTGTTTGTAAGAAAACTCCTGATACACAAGTTGCTGGGATGTGGCCTGGGCCCTGCTTGTTCATCAGCCATGGCTCTTAAGTAAGGTGACCGTAGCCAATAAAACTGGGTGCCCGGCTGCTGCAGTTGTGGGGCCGGTTTCTCTCACAGCCTGGCGACTCCTGTGGGCCTCAGCCTGGCCCCAAGGGCTCTGTCAGGTATCCCCCAGGCCCCCGCACCAGGGCCGATCCCAGCCATCGGCATGCTCTCTGGCCTCCTCCTCATCTCAAGAATGGAAGCCAGAAGAGCAGAGAGAGGGCCTTTATAGGGAATTGGGGATGCGAGGGAGAAGGTGGTATCCTGTTATGAGGAGGCAGGATGTGATGGTGGGTAAGATCATCCGTGCTGACATCAGACAGACCTGGATTCAAATCCCACCACTGCCACTTATTAGTTCCATGATGTTAGGCAAAATGGTCAACTTTTCTGAGCCTCTACAAGTTGAGGGTCCTAATTTGCCTCCTGCCTTAATGGGGTTGTTATGGTGAATTTTAAAAGTGGACAAGCAAATTTTCAACCTATGCCTTTTTATTTTTTTATTTTTTTGATAACACATGTAAGTTATTAAAAAGTAATAACAAAGACTCATATACCCAACTTAAAAAGTAGAAAATTAATGGTACCTTAGAAGCTCCCTGTACACACCTCCTGGGTTCCATCCATCTCCCTCCCTCTCTTCGCCCATAGGAAACCATGGGGTTTTCATGGTTACCATTCCTTTATTTTCCCTGAGTCTGCTTTTTTTGTCATTTTTATTCCCGCTTTCTTGCTGAGCTATCATTGAAGACCAGAGCAGGCATAAACAATGTATATCCTCCTCCCTTTTCCTCCTGCCCTCTCCTCTCCAAGCAAGGGCACTGCTGTTTGGGACACCAGAACATCAAGCTTATCAGTACTATAGTAAACTTAGAATTAATAGGCTCTGAGTGAGCACCAGAGAGATGCTACTCTAAGGTGTACGCACCAAGAGTCTTGGGCATCCTAAAAGTATGGAATACGCACAAGCGTTATGCGACAAACCTGGGTTTGAATATCAGCCCTTCTCATCAGCCTGAGCCCCAATTCTTGGCATTCACTCCAAAAATATTTAGTGTCTACTGTATGACAGGTACTGCGTAGGTGTGGGGATCCAGTAGTGAATGAAGCAGTCAGGGTCCCTGCTTTCATTTAGTTGGGGAGGTCGCTATTAAACAAACAAACATACAAACATAAAACTTCAAATTGTGATAAGCACTAGGCATAAAATAATTCATGGAGGACTCATTTAGGGAAATGGGAAGGGCTTTCTATGTGGAAATGATATTTGAGCTGACACTTATTCTTCCTTGCCATCTGACTTTGGTTAAAATAAATTCAGGTTTCTCATCCACAAGATGGAGTTGGAAATTACGCCCTCACACCTTTGCCCTTGGTAATAGGCCCTGACTCTGCCTGGCTCATCACAGCCGCTCAGGAAATGTCAGTTCCCTTACTCCCTATCCGTCCTGGCAGTGTATGTTGCAGGATCTGCAGAGGAGCTGTGTTAATGAGGTTAGTAAGTGATGGAGAACCTGCTGCTGGCAAGTGAGTTGGAAGCTCTCTAAGAGGGTCCTGCTGGCCCCTCTTTGACTGCATTTGATGGCTGGCCCTGGGGGAGGGAGAGCAGAATCAGGGTATATTGTCCACTGTCAACAAGAATCCTAAATCTTTTTCTGGAGAAGGTAGTGTAGAGTAATAGGAAGGCTCTGCGGTAGAATCATATCCCAGCTCTGCCAGTCATTTCACCTCTAAGCCTCCTGTTCTCATCTGCAAACTAGTCCTTATAATACCTTATAATACCTCTAGGGTGGGTTTGTCATATAGAACAGTAACTTTTAATATGTGAAGTGCCCAGCAAATAGTGGACGGGTACTCAGCAAGCCCGCATCACTGACACTGAACCCATCAGAGCAGGGAGGAACTGGGAGGAAGGTACAGACGGGTTGGGCACAGCCGGGCGGACGAAGAGGCGAGTCAGAGGGCTAATTCACATCATCTCGGTTCAAGGCCTTGCTCCACCCTTTCCTAACTAGGTAACCTGGCGCCAGGTCTCTCATCCCTGAACTTTGTCCCCCAGTCTGGAAGACAGCTAAGAATAGAATTCCCTTCACTGTGCGCCTGTGAAATCATGCAGGCAAGTCACCTGGCACAGTTCCTGACCTCAAGTCGAGGGGAGCTGGCGCGGTCACTCTCTACTGGACACACGGCCATAGCGGAGAAATAATAGAATAAGAAGCAGAACGTAAAAGGCGGCTTCGCTTTGCACCAACAGCGACCTCCTTTGTCCGCGGAGGCCGAAGAGCTGCGGACTCTGGGCTCGGTATCGGCGCAGGGGTCTCCCCGAGGCCCCAGCCCGGAGCTGGCGGTGCACGGACCCGGGCGGCCGGGGGCGCGGAGCTGTGACCTCATCGGCCGGCGCCGTCCCGCGGGGCCATGAGATCATGAGATGCCGGCGCTCGCTGAGGAGTCGATTTGTTGGGAGCGCGGGGACAGCCGGCGGCCCGCCACGGTGATCTCATCCAGCCCCGGGGAGGGGGGAGGAGGAGGGAGGCAGGCAGCCCGAAGGGAGATTAATGGCCGCCGCCGGCCGGTGACGTCACCGGCAGCGCCTGTTGCCAGGCAACGCGGCGGCCTCTGGCCCCGCCCCCGCCAGCACCGTCCGCACTTGCTGTACTCAGCCTCTATTCTTCCTGGATCGCTCTTCTCTTTCCTTTTTTCCTTGGTTTCTTGTTGTTATTTTGAGGTATAAATTACTCACTATACATGCTCTAATTATAAGCATACAAAGCTCGATGCGTTTTTACATATGTATGTCCATATGTTTCTAAATATCACCGGCGCTCTCTAATAGAAATGTAATGTAAGCCACACAGGCAAATTAAAATGTTCTAGTAGCCACATTAAACAAGTAACAATTTATCCCAGTCTATCCAAAGTATTATCATGTCAACTCAGTATAAAAATTTTAATGAGGTATTTTACCTTTTGGTTGTTTTTCTAAGACTGAAATTCCCTGTGTATTTTATACTTTCAGTACATCTCAGTTTGGACTTAGCCACATTTCAAGTGCTCAGTAGCCACGTGACCAGTGGCTACTGTATTGGGCAGCTCGGGTATGGAACATT
>NW_011888804.1:6547881-6552859 GCF_000151845.1 Pteropus vampyrus
TGGCGCCAGGTCTCTCATCCCTGAACTTTGTCCCCCAGTCTGGAAGACAGCTAAGAATAGAATTCCCTTCACTGTGCGCCTGTGAAATCATGCAGGCAAGTCACCTGGCACAGTTCCTGACCTCAAGTCGAGGGGAGCTGGCGCGGTCACTCTCTACTGGACACACGGCCATAGCGGGGAAATAATAGAATAAGAAGCAGAACGTAAAAGGCGGCTTTGCTTTGCACCAACAGCGACCTCCTTTGTCCGCGGAGGCCGAAGAGCTGCGGACTCTGGGCTCGGTATCGGCGCAGGGGTCTCCCCGAGGCCCCAGCCCGGAGCTGGCGGTGCACGGACCCGGGCGGCCGGGGGCGCGGAGCTGTGACCTCATCGGCCGGCGCCGTCCCGCGGGGCCATGAGATCATGAGATGCCGGCGCTCGCTGAGGAGTCGATTTGTTGGGAGCGCGGGGACAGCCGGCGGCCCGCCACGGTGATCTCATCCAGCCCCGGGGAGGGGGGAGGAGGAGGGAGGCAGGCAGCCCGAAGGGAGATTAATGGCCGCCGCCGGCCGGTGACGTCACCGGCAGCGCCTGTTGCCAGGCAACGCGGCGGCCTCTGGCCCCGCCCCCGCCAGCACCGTCCGCACTTGCTGTACTCAGCCTCTATTCTTCCTGGATCTCTCTTCTCTTTCCTTTTTTCCTTGGTTTCTTGTTGTTATTTTGAGGTATAAATTACTCACTATACATGCTCTAATTATAAGCATACAAAGCTCGATGCGTTTTTACATATGTATGTCCATATGTTTCTAAATATCACCGGCGCTCTCTAATAGAAATGTAATGTAAGCCACACAGGCAAATTAAAATGTTCTAGTAGCCACATTAAACAAGTAACAATTTATCCCAGTCTGTCCAAAGTATTATCATGTCAACTCAGTATAAAAATTTTAATGAGGTATTTTACCTTTTGGTTGTTTTTCTAAGACTGAAATTCCCTGTGTATTTTATACTTTCAGTACATCTCAGTTTGGACTTAGCCACATTTCAAGTGCTCAGTAGCCACGTGACCAGTGGCTACTGTATTGGGCAGCTCGGGTATGGAACATTGCTAGTACCTGGAAGGCTCCTTCATTCCCCTTTCTGGTCAGTACCCCTGCCAAGCGTACCCATTATTCTGAATTTTCTCATCCCTTTTCAGCGCTCTCTCCCTACACACACCTTGTATCTTTTCTTTCCCTTTCCTTACATCTCACTTTATCTCCTAGAGTCTTCCTTTCTCTATTTCTCCTGTTGGCTCAAAGCAGGAGATGAGAAGTCATACTGGATTTAAATCCCAGCTCTTCCCCTGTGTAGCGATTTGGACCACCTGCCTCATCGTTTGAGCCCCTCTTTTCTCGCCTGTTAACTAAGCTCATAAGAGTGTCCATCTCCTAGGGCTGTCAGAGTTTGGGGGCAGCATGCAACTACTGTGTTCCAGAGAAACTCGTCACCAAACTGCGAGCCAGCCCTAGTTCCCTTTTTCTGCTAGTTTCTATTCTCTTCAGTCTTGTAATTCGCTCACTAGCTTAGTCTCCCCCACGCTATGCCTCCCTCCCATGTCTTTTGAGCTTTCTCATCTGAGGAGTGGGCATGATCACAACCTCTCAACCAGGGGAACATCTGACGTGCAATTCCTGGCCCATAGTGAGTGCTTAATAATAAAGGGATGACTTTTCCTCTTTGTCCCCTGCTGGCCTGGTTACTCACTCCTAGATGTTCTTTTCCTCTGCCATTTCTCTCCTCTCTTCTTCTGCTCACATTCCCATTTTTCCTCTCCTGTGTCTGTCTCTTTCCCTCCCTCCCTGCATTCCTCCAGCCTTCTTTCTATTCCCAGTCCCCTCTACACTGCTTCCTCCAACCACTCCTGGACACACTGTTCTGAAGCCAGCTTTCAAGCTCTCTCCACCTCACTAGCTTCCTCAAGATGGGGAAGACCAAGACGGGGCCTGCCTGCCCCTCAGCTGATGGACACAGCCCTTCTGAGGTCGCTGTTCCAACTGTTTTGTTCTGAAGGGCTCAGTCAGCTGCAGTCCCCCATGCAGCCTACAATCATAACAGACCCACAGGCCACCTTCCCAGAAAAATAAGTCTTTGTTTTCAGCCCCTTGCGCCTGCCCAGTCGGCCCATTTAGGAGCAGGACGTGTGGCCCTGTCCCATGTGGGTGGGCACTAATGAGCAGCGTAGGGCAACAAAAGCAAATGAGGGAAAACCACCCAGGAGGCTGAGGAGCCCTTTACACTTCTAGGAGCCTCTCTGGTCCCTGAGGCTGGATGCAGTTCTTGCTTATTTCCTCCCTACCCCCCACCCCTGCCCCCACCCTGTGCTTTAAAGGAGGGCTTTGCAGCGATGACACCATTTGACCCTGTGCTTTGGTTCAGGAAACTTTCTGGCCTCCTTCTCTTAACACCACCTTTCTATTGGGGAAACTGTCCCACCCTCTCCCTTTGGTTCTGATGAAGCTGTCCAGTCAAGGCACCACCCCCCCTACTCACTCCTATGGCCATGTGACCAGGTCTGACCAATCATAGGACCCCATGGCTCCATTTGGCCTTTGAGCTTGGCTGCAAGGGCGGAGGCTTGACTCCAGTAGGGCCATCTGAGACTTTGCCATTCGGTTTGGTAAAAGAGCCAAGGGAGAGACAGAGTCTCTCTTTATGTTGGAGTTCAAGCCATAAGAGTGTTGGCAGTGGTCATCTTTCCTACCAGTTGTAGGTGGATCCAGCACTTTGTAGCATTGTTACCTGGGGCATGTCACCTGTCCTCTCTGCCTCAGTTTTCTCATCTGCAAAACGGTCGGATTCATAGCACCTATCTCAGAGTGTTGTGCAGAGTGGTACCTAGCACATAGTAACAACTAAGTCATCTTTCTCCTCCTCATCATGACTGCCACCTGGAGAGAGTCTGCCTTTGTCAGCTTAGACAGGAAGAGCTGCAGAGAGAACCTGAGCTGAGAGGTGGCGAAGAGGAGGGAAGATAGACAGAACTACAGAAATACAGATCTGTGACTCCATTGTTTGAGCTCCTGGATCCAGCTGTACTTGAAGCCAGAGCCACCCCTGCCTTCCCAGTTTTGTGACCCACTACATCTCGTTTTTTTGTGTAACATACTTCAAGTTAGCTTTCTGTCGCTTAAAACCTAAATAGATGCTATAATACAAACTGTTATGCCAGTCGTTCTTGTAACTGTGCTCAGAGGCCTCGAATGTCACCATCATCAGAACAGACCGCTGAGGCCCAGAAAAGGCCAGCAGCTTGCCCGAGGCCACGCAGCTAGGAAGGATGCACACCTAGCTATCTGACTTCAAAGGCCACACTTTTAACACTGTTTCACATTACAAATGGTTACATATAAAAATCAGTTCTTTTCCATTCTGCCTTCCTGGTCTACTGCCATCCTGTTTAATCAGGCTTAATTCATTTTGTCTGTAAGATGTTTTATACTTGCCAGACTGCTAGCAGGGGCAGCAGTACTTTCCACGTGCCAGGCACTGAACTCAGTGCTTTACATGCATTAGCTCATTTGTCCTCCCAGGAACCCCAGGAGGTAGGTGCTAGCGTTAGCCCCATTTTACCAAGAAGGAAACAGGCATAGAGGGATGAGGTAACTTGCCCCAGTAAGAGGCAGAGTCAGAACTGAAACCCAAGTCATCTGACTCCAAAGTTCATGCTCTTCACTGTTGTACTTGCTCAGACTGCAGGGCCTGACCAGCTCGGAAGGGGCAGAGCTGGGACCCACACCCAGTGCCACAGTCCTTCCTGCTTCCTTCTGCACAGCATTTCTTTCCCATGGTACTCTTGCGCCCAACCCAGCAGTCACTGGACGAAACCCCTTCCTATCTTGTAGCCTCGTCATTTTATAAACACTTCTTACTATGCAAGTCCTTGGTTCTTAGCACCTTTGGCATGAGGGTTCTCTATGAGCCACACCTGTAGAAAAAACCTAGCCATTTAAGTCATAAGGACATTTAATCCCCTCGTTCATTCAGTCAACAAACACCTACTGAGTGTCACCCTTTGTATTAGTAAAAATTAGAATAAGCTAATAATAGCAAATAACCAAAAATAATAGTGGTCTAATTTTTAAAAGTTTATTTCTTTCCACATAAAGCCCGAAGACACCTTCTGGTTCACTGCTTCACCAGTCCTAGGGTATGGGACTCCTCCTCATGGTCTAAGGTGGTAGCTAGAGCACCAGCCATCATATCCAAGTCCTAGACAGCAAGATCAGAGAGAGGAAGAAGAATGAGGTGAAAGATTCTCTAAAGTTGCCTCATGATGCTCATACTATATCTTAGTGACTAAAATGCTACCCAGATACAAGAGAAGCTGGGAGATATGGTCTTGTTTTCAAGACAGCTGTGCTTGAAAAATCTAGCTAAAAAATGGAGGACTCTAGTACTAAGAAGGAAGGGGAGAATGGATGTAAACAGGATTTTTGAACAAGATATGGTTCTTTGGTCCTTTGCACTCATGAAGCTCTCAGCCTAGCCAAAAGAACAGACCACCACCACCATCATTTATCATCATCAAAGGTATTGAGCACTTACTCTGTGCCAGGTGTTTCTCAGGAGTTCTCAAATGTTTTAGACTCAGGACCATTTTACACTTCTAAAAAGTATTGAAGAGCCCAAAGAGCTTCTGTTTACATAGGTTATAGTTATTCATAATAGAAGTTAAAAGAGAACTTTTTATAAGTGTTACTAATTGATTTAAAATACCCCGTTACATGTTAACATAAATAACATTTTAATGAAACATAGTGTATTTTAATTACTGAGAAAAGATTTTTTTTTTTTTACATTTTTATAGATTTCGTTAATGTTTGACTTCATAGAAAATACCTGCATTTTCACATTTGATGCAGCATCACATGTCATGTTGTCTCAGGAAAAACTCCAGTGTACACTAGTTGTTAGTAAAAATGTCAAATGATGTCTTAGAATTATGATGGAAATAATT
>NW_011888804.1:6553394-6560302 GCF_000151845.1 Pteropus vampyrus
CCAAAACGAGCTGCTTTTAGCTGGCCACAAGTAGTAGTAATAATAGTAATGGCCAATATATAATGTTATGGTATGTCACACCTTGTTTTAAGCTCTTTACATGTGTTACTTGTTTTTCCAACAAGAGATTTTTATAAAGTGGCCTTCGGAGCCAGCCCGCCGGTATTCAAATTCTGTCTCTGCCACCTATGAGCCATGTGACCTTAAGCAAGTGACTTAACTTCTCTGTGCCTCGGTTCGCTCTTCTGCAAAATGAGCTTCTAAACGATAGCTTCTATCTCTCACTGGTTGTGAGGACGAAATGAAATCATAAAAGTGCTTAAAACAGCACCTGGCAAATAATAAGTCCTCAGTGTCTACATTTGCTGTTATTACCGTCACGACCCTATGAGGGACATGTTATTATCTCCAGTTTAGAGACGAGGACACCGAGGCCCACTTATTCCTTCCGCAGATGTGTATTGCGCACCCTGTTTGGTGCCCAGCACTGTTCTAGGTTCTGCAGACAGAAACCATGAATGGCCAAAAGATACAGAGCCCCTGCGTTTCAGGAGCTTATACAAAGAAATATAGACGATGTTCGGGGGTGAGTGCAGTGAAGCAAGTGAAGCCGGGACACAGGGCGGGGAGTGTTAGGGAGAAGAGGGGAGTCCATAGGTGCTATTCGACGTCCGCTGGTCAGTGTTCCTTCTTGACAAGGTGACATTTGTGCCAAGACCTAAGGGAAGTGAGGGAGCCAGCGGACAGGTATCAGGAGGAAGGGTGCTCCAGGGAGAGGGAAGAAGAAATGCAGAGGCCCTGGAGTAGGACTGTGCTTGGCTTTTGTTGAGAAATAGGCCCAGCAGATCTGTCGGATCTGGAGGACGTGGCAAGGGTTTCAGATATCACGCCTCACGAGACAGAAGACATTGGCAGGTTCGAAGCCAGCCAGATGAATCGAGTTGCCTTGTATCTTGAAAGGCTCATTCTAGCTGCTGTGTGAGGGATAAACCATAGAGGGGACAAGGACAGAAGCAGAGGTCAGTTAAGGAACTGTTTCCAACAAGCTTTATAGACAGGTCAGATGATGCTTATGAGAGAAAGGAGAATCAAGAATGACCGCAGGGGACTGGGCACAGGGAGAGGAAGGACTTTGCTAGAGGTTCACAGCTAGAAAGTGGCAGAGCTGGGACTTAAACTCAGGCAAAAGATAAGAATAAAAGACCTACATTCACATCACAGGTCGGCTACTGGCCAGCTGTATTTGTCTGCTCAGGCTGCTCTAACAAAATGCCACAGGCAGGTGGCTTAAACAACAGACATTTATTTCTCATAGTTATGGAGGCTGGGAAGTCCAAGGTCAAGGTGCTGGCCTATTCGGCTCCTAGTGAGAAGTCTCTGGCTTGCAGACGGCGGTCTCCTTGTGAGAACGCCGGTCAGCTAGCTCTCTCATATCAGTTCTTATAAGGGCACTAATCCCATTCATGAGGGCTCCACCCTCATAACCTAATTTTCACCAAAAGGCTCCTTCTCCAAATTCTATCACATTGAGCATTAGGACTTCAATTCAACCCATAGCACTAGCCGAGTAGTCTTAGATGAATACTTTAGTTCATTCTTTTTCTTTCTTTCTCTTTCTTTCCCCCTCCTTCCCTTCCTCCTTTCTTTCCTGTCTGCTTAAAACAACCATTTTATTACTTCCCATGATTCTGTGGGTCAGAAGTTCAGTCTGGGCACGTCGGGGACAGCCGGTCTCCACATGACGTCTGCTGAGGCTGGACCATCCAAGATGGCTTTTCCTCTCTCAGTTCCAATGCCTCAGCTGAAATGGCTGGAATGACTCGTATAAGGCCCTGTATCTGGGGCGTCAGTTCTCACTGTCGGCTGCTTTGCTTTCTTCTTCCCCATGGGGTCTCACAGCCTCTCCCTCTTCACATGACGTCTCCTTGTCACTTGGCCTTCTCACAACATGGGGGCAGCAAGAGGCATGGCAGGCAACAGGAAGGCAGTGAGAGCTGCCAGGTCTCGTGAGGCCCGATCTTGACGTCCCAGGTAGCACTTCTGTCTCATTCTAGTGTTCCTTAGTTCCTCTGAACCCGAGGTTTCTCATCTCTAAGGGATGACAATAACACATCTCCAGATTCTCATTACGAGCTCTTATCACATACTGGGCCCTTCCTGGGTACCCCCTATGTTAGGTCCATTTGCCCGTTTAATCTTCACAGTCACCCTGGTGTATAGGAGCCAGATTGCACTGGCTACTGAGAAGGATGGTTAAATTTTCAGAAAATTTGCAAGTAGTTATTAAATCCTTGGTATCTTGAAAGTGGCCTTGTGGGAGTATTTACACCACAGAAATTGGCAAACGCACAAATCAGGGCCTTGTTTTGTTGTTTTCCAGAGAACTGGTTTACCAGCACACCACTGTGGGTGGGTGGGTGGATGGACAGATGGACGGATGGATGCATGGATGGATGAGTGGATATATATAATTTCAACCCCCTTTTACAGATGAAGAAACTGAGCCTCAGAGAGGTTAAATTTTTGTCCAAAATCAACCAATGTAGTAGGTGTCAGATCTGATCTCGGAGCCCCAAATCCTGTGCCCTTACCAACGGTGCTGTCCTGCTTCTAGAAATGAAAAAATGTGTATGAAAGAGATTCAGTAACAGGCACAGCTGTACACATATTCGTTATTAATCTCAGTGCAGAAAAATATTTCATCTCTATCCATTCTTTATACATTTACGCTGCTGACAATTATCTGATTGTGTCTCCCCTCCCTTCCTGCTCACCCCCATAATACTTCAGATCATCTTTCCCATGTAGGTGCGTCTCAGAAATTCTCTGTTCATTTCTTCCGCTTCTCCGCATCCCACTCCCCTTCATTTACCACCCCTTCCAGAGTCAGCCCTCTGTTGTTTGCTTGTTTCCCGTTTCCCTTTTTGTCCCACCCCCCATCCTAGCAGTAAGGAAATCAGAATAGAATCTGCCTCCCCGCCCCCTGTATCAGAATCCCAGGAGAGAACCTCGGTCCCTCAGCCCCGCAGCAATTGCTGCCATCCCCACTTCGCGGGTGGCAGGGAGACCAGACAGCTCATAATCTGATCTCCGTCCCTGTGCTCTGACACCCCGGAGAAACCACACGTTCCATATGGTGGTCGTCAGAAATAACATGCTTGAGAAACCTGGAATTATAAAACTGCTTAATTAGAGAGAGATGGTTTCACTGGGATATGCCCAGTTTTCCCTGGTGGTTTTATCTCCTCCAAGTGGCCCGCCCCCGGCAGCTAATTACTACCTTTAGCATGGTGCCACACAGGCACTCAGTCCCTTTATTTTATCTTCTGTGACACTGGCGCTTGCTTATAAAGACACAGCCTCTCTTTGATGTTCCAACTCTCCTTCATCAGCAAACTCTGTGAAGTTGATGTCAGTAATGAGAGTGTCATCTTTAGCTTCAGAAGGCCCCAGTTATTAAATGAGCGCCTACTATGTGCTAGATACTGGTGATATGACCAGGAACTAAATTACCTTTGCACTTAGGGGGCTCCCCATCCAGTGGGACAGACAGATACCAAAATAATGTTTTAAATATTGTGAGAAGTGCTCCGAAGGAGTGATTTAGAGGGTGTAACAGGAGCACCTAATTTAATTAAAGAGTTCAGGAAGACTTCTCATTGGAGGTGACAGTTAGCTAAGACCCAAAAGATGAATGGGTGTTAGCTTGGCAAAGAATCGGGGACCAGTATTCCATCTGCAGAGGAAGAGCTTGGCATATATAGTGAAGCCACTAAAAAAAAGGACCTGAGCCCGCTCTGAAATTTTGGGGATGTGTTGGAGTCTTTATCATCAGTAATGGAAGGAAAGAAGAGAAGGAAATTCCTAGAAATAGACTTGCTGGAGCAAAGATTATTTACGTTTTTTAGGCCACGTATGTCTAGGCCTTATGTTTGTTTATTTATTTTAATCAGGTTTCTTGAGGTATAATTTAAATACAATAAATGCACACATTTGCAGCATATATTTCAATGAGTTTTGGCAAATGTGTACACTCATGTAACCACCATCCCAATCATAAGATAACATATTTTTATCACTCCCTAAAATTCCTTGATATCACCTCACAGTCGATTCTCCCCACCCCTCACCCTAGGCAACTACTGATCTGATTTCCATCACTATGGGTTAGCATTACCTATTCTGAGACTTCATATAAATCAGGATTGTGCAATGTGTGCTCTCTAATAACTGTCTCCTTTGGTTTAACATGATGCCTGTGAGATTCATCCATGTCGTTGTGTATATCAGCCATTTGTTCATTTTTATTGCTGAGTAGTATTCTACTGTGTAGATATACCACAATTTGTTTGTCCACTCTTCCTTTGATGAGCAGTTGGACTGTTTCCAGTTTGGGGATATTATGAATAAAATTGCCATGACCTACAAGTGGGCATATGTTTTTATTTCTCTTGGGTACATACCTAGGAGTGGAATTGCTGGGTCATAAGTAGGTGTATGTTTTTTATTAGACATGACAGGCTGGGGCTATTTTCATCTCCATTTTATAGCACAGGCCACAGAAAGCTTGGGGGACTTGTCCAAGGGAAAAGGAAGAAGGGAAATAGAACTTGTCGAGCACTGCTGTGTGCCAGGTATAGTGTGAGGTGCTTTTCCTGCTTATCTCTTTCAATCCTCAGAACAACCCCAAAAGGTAGGAATCGTGACGTCCATTCTGTAGATGTAGACACTGAAGCTCACAAACATGCAGCAAGATAAGATTCAAGCCTCGCCCCGTCTGAGTCCTCAAGTCCATGTTCTTTCACCAGATATTATCCTGCCTCCGTGGTGACAGTAGACATTCTCCTGGAATGGAAAACGCATACCTTCCCCTGCCTGCCTCTCGGCCTGCCCTTACCTGCATCCTGTGGTCCATCCTGCCCCATGTCCCTGTGATGCCTGGGTCAGCCCTCTAGAGACGGAGGTGATCTGTGTACGGGGCAGGGACTATGCCCTCACAGTTGGCTTTGAGCCTCAAAGCCACAGCAGGCACCAGGGTCACTACCCACCCTCCAGCTCTCTACCAAAGGTGTCTGGTTTCTCCATCTTCGAAACACTATCCTCGGGGCTCTGATCTTCTGGGCTGGTGAGCAGTGGGTGAGGGCAGCGGGCAGGGGCCACGTCTCCCCGGTCATATCTCAGGCCCATTAGGAGCAAGCCTGAGTGCTTTCCAAAGCTGATTAATGGCCTGCCTATGACCTGGAATGTCATTACTGCCTGGGCCGGGGGCCCCCCGGCTGGGTCCTTTGGGTCTTTACTGCTAATAATAATTGATGCTTTCTGTGTGGTTTCAGGGAAAGTTCTATCTGGTCATCGAGGAGTTGAGCCAGCTGTTCCGCTCGCTTGTCCCCATCCAGCTGTGGTATAAATACATCATGGGTGATGACACCTCCAACAGCTACTTTCTGGGAGGGGTCCTGATGATCCTCTACAGCCTCTGCAAGGTGAGGTGCCCAGAGGCTGGAGGGCTGGCCTACGGAAGGCCCCATCCACTAGCCGGGCCTGGGGGGCAAGTGGAGAGCTTGGAATAACACCCTAATCTCTCTTTTTTCAACTGAGGTAAAATTCTTACAACACAAAATTCAGTGACATTTAGCAGATTCACAGTGTAGGGCCACCACCACCTCTTGTTAGTTCCAAGACATTTTCGTCACCCCAAAAAGAAACCTGGTCCCCATTAGCAGTCACTCCCCGTTCCTCCACTCTCTCCCCCAACCCGGCCCCTGGCAACCACCGGCCTGCTAGCTATTTCCATGGATTTGCCTCTTCTGGATATTTCGTGTAAATGGAATCGTATGATACGTGACCCTATGTCTGGCTTCTTTCACGCAGCATCTTGTTTCCAAGGCGTCTTCACGTCGTAGCAGGTGTCAGTACTTCACTCCTTTTTATGGTTAAACCCGCCCCGAGTTCTTGCCCACAAAGCTCACCATGTGCTGTCCTTTCACGCAGTCTTCTTCACAACAGCCTTTCGAGATGCCTGCCATTATCACTCCCATTTTATGGGTGAGGAAACTGAGGCTCAGAGAGATGTATGTAACTTGCCGGGTACCACTCAGCTAGAGATGACGGCGTGAGTGTCAGACCCGGGCAGCCTGCCTCGAAAGCCTGCAGTTCTTAACCCACAGACAACACTGCCGCTGAATTCGTTTTCTGTTCCTCTTAAATTGCACACCCTCAGCTCTGCACATCGGTATGCAGGGCTTCCCTTTTCATCATTAGTACAAATCAGTTTTTACCTCCCCCGCCCCCCAAGAATAAGTACATCTTTCTCTTTCTTTTTCCTTCTCCGTTTCTGGCTTTAGAAAATCCTAGGCGATTGCATGTGTCCTTCTCTTTCCTCCTCCCAGCAGGACTAGTCAGGCAATCCATGCAGTGTCAGCCACTGGGGCTTATCTTGCCTGCTGATCCTGACCGACTGGTAGTGCCTGATTGGAGTGCCAGATGGAGAAGGATTATCAGGCCTTGGCTGGGCTCAGAAGAAGAGTGCTGTGATCGATTAGCAATGCCTGCCCTGGGCTTGGGAGCAGGGAAATGCAGTATGCATGCCATGTGTTTGCTGTCCTGGCCCAGGTAGCATGAGAGAATGCCCGTATAAGGCAGGAAGGCCAAAGCCAAGCAAAACTGATGGGAATGCGGAGTTTCAGAGGGGAAGAAGTGCCTCGAAAGTGCTCAGAGGCAAAGGCGGGCAGGGAGCGGGGCGTCTACGGGAATTGTTCGGGAGTGGTGAGCGAGACCCTATCCCACCCTTGCATACTTTTCAACCATCACCCGCTCTCCTTTCAGTCCTTCGACATCTGTGGCCGTGTGGGTGGAGTTAGGAAAGCCCTGAAGCTTCTCTGCACCTCTCAGGTGAGTTGGCTTCACGC
>NW_011888804.1:6561582-6568182 GCF_000151845.1 Pteropus vampyrus
CTCTCCTTTCAGTCCTTCGACATCTGTGGCCGTGTGGGTGGAGTTAGGAAAGCCCTGAAGCTTCTCTGCACCTCTCAGGTGAGTTGGCTTCACGCAGTCCTAGCCGAAGTCACAGGAACCAGAAGCCGGGAACCGATCTCGGCATGCTTCTGAGGGTATCGCTCCAGTGAGGGGCCGCAGCTGTGTTTGTCTCTCTCCCTCCCCACAAACAGAATTACGGAGTCCGGGCCACTGGGCAGCAATGCACAGAAGCCGGCGATATCTGTGCCATCTGCCAGGCCGAGTTCCGGGAACCTCTGATCCTTATGTGCCAGGTGAGCAGGGCTGGGTGGGGCCCTCGGAGGCTGAGGCTGGGGGACCGGCAGGCTCCACCCCATGCAGAACCTGTCCCTTGATCAGACCTCGGGGTTCTGGGATTCATCTTTGGGAGCAGTGTGGTCAGGACTGGAGTCAGCCAGACCCGGGTTCAAATCTCAGCTCTGCCTCTTACGAGCTGGATGCCAGGTTTCTTCACCTCTCTGAGCCACGGTTTCATTAGTAAAATGTCAAAAATGAAAAATTCTATGTGGTGTCGTGTCAGGATATCCTGAGTGTGAATCCCAGCAGCACTCTGGTGCCTGGGCGGATCACTCCATCTCCCTGAGCCTCGGTTTGTCTCATCTATAAAATGGGTATCACAATAATGCCTACTTTGTAAAGTTGTTACTAGGCTTAAATGAAAGCATCTCTGAAAGAGCTAAATTTAAGATATTCAGCCATAAAAATTATTTTTATTATCGTTATAATTATTATCACCATTTGTTTTTATTATTAGTTGTGAGTCACAAACCCATAGCGATAAGTACTGATCAGCCCCTCCTAACCTCCTAAATGTAGCCCTCCCCTCCTCTTCCTCCTGACATCGGGGGCTAAGATGTCAATTTAGCAAATGTGTATGAGTCAAGCATCCTATCAGACACCGGAGAGGGGAGGCAGAGGGCACGCAGACCCTGTCCCCTCTCCTGGAAGCCCACGGTCTCCTTGGGGAGACAGACACATACATAAATAACTATGAAACAAGGCAGGCGGTGATAAGTGCTGTGTAAGAGAGATTCATGCCGCTAGCGTCCCAGGGGGGCCAGGATAGAGAGCGATGAGCTCCTGGTTGGAAAGGCTTTTTGGAGGAGGCATAGCCTGCAGACTAGAAGGAATGGGAGAGCATATGGCTCCA
This sequence comes from Pteropus vampyrus, assembly GCF_000151845.1. Taxonomy (NCBI): domain Eukaryota; kingdom Metazoa; phylum Chordata; class Mammalia; order Chiroptera; family Pteropodidae; genus Pteropus; species Pteropus vampyrus. The sequence continues at coordinate 6,562,793 of NW_011888804.1, forward strand.
CCCTGCCACCACCTTCCAGGGGTGAGAAGACAGGAGGTAGGGTCTTTTCTGGCATCAGCAAAATTTTTTCTGTTTTTGCTGTTTGGAGATTTTAGGAGGTTCATTTTTTTTTTTCATTTTTTAATCTTATTTATTTTAAAATTGAGAATATATTTGCACGATTCAAAATTCAGACTAAGGAATTCATGAGTGAGGAGTCGTGACGACTAAAAGCCATGCAGAACCCGGTTCGGATCCTGCAACAGAGCAAGGACATGGGTAGGAAAACCAGGCTGATGAAATCCAAACAAAGTCTGGAGTTTAGTCAATAGCAACGTGTCAGTGTGACAAGTGTACGTGGGAATGCCAGGTCATAATATTAGGGGGAAGTAAAACCGGATGAGGGGTATATGAGGACTTTCTGTACTAACTGCAACTCCTGTCAGTCTAAAATTATTTTAAAATAAAACTTTCAATTAAAAAATGTTTTAAAGCTATAAAAAGAAAGTGATGGCAGACCTCCTACCCTTGTCCCCAGCTCCCCAGTCCCCTAAATACCAACACAGGCAACCATTGTTACCAGTTTCCTTTATCTTTCCAGAGACGCTTTATAAAATTTAAACACACACATACACACACACACACACACATACCAACACAGGCAACCATTGTTACCAGTTTCCTTTATCTTTCCAGAGACGCTTTATAAAATTTAAACACACACATACACACACACACACACACACACACACACACACACGTGAACATGTCTTTTTCAAAAAGGCGTAAGTCATAGCACATTCTACCCAAGCTGCAATCTACACCTTCCCTTTTTGACTTGAAACTCTGTCTTAAGTAATTGTTCCTTATTTGCATGTCATGTCATTTTATGTCTAGACGACAATTTGTTTAACCATTCTCTTCTCAGTGGGCATTTAGTAGCTTATAATCTTCTGTTATTACAAATGTGTCCCGTCACGAGAGGTCAGAAACCGAGAGATCTATTAGCACCTGCCTGGGCCCAACGTGTGGGTTAAATGAGTTAATTCAACTGAAGCATTGAGAACTACGCCTGGCACGTGGTTGGGGTTCAATAAATATTAGCCGTTATTGGCACGCCTTCCATTTCACACGTGTGCGAGCCCTTGGTAGGATAAATTCCTAGTGGTGGAATTACTAGGTCATAGGCTGTACCGTTTTGACAGATACTGCTAAATTGCCCTCCATAAAGAGTGTATCCATTTACGCTCCCAGTGGCGTGCGACATGACCTCTTGCTCCGCCCCCCCCACCCCCACCAACACACGGCGTTATCGAGCCTTTTCTGAGCTTCGCCAATCTGACAGGTGACACACGCTATCTCGGTGCAGTTTTAATTTGCATTTCCCTAATTATGAGCACAGTTGAGCATCTTTTCATATGCTTCAGAGCCATCTGTATTTCCTTCTCAGTAGCAGCGATTATTTGAACATGATGTCAAGGTGAAAGTCTTTCTTCTTCCTTTCTGCCGATCTCTCCGAGCCTCAGTCTTGTTTGTCTCTCTCTCATTCTTCTCCTGGTACCATGCTGTCTTCCCATAGCTGGACCAGAATTCTTGGGAGGGATCGACACCATCTTCCCAGATCTAGAAGCAACAGCCACACCCAGTGGTGGTTGAAGCCCCCAAACGTGGCCAGGCAGAACACATGTCTTGGTCTCGCTCTGCTGCTGTGAGCCGGGCCCGGAATGGCAGAGATGACCTCTGTAGGTGAAAAGTCCTCATTAATTCCTAAATGCATTGAATGAACGAATGAATGAATGAATGAATGAATGAGTCAAATGTTTCTTGCTCAATAAAGGCTTCCCTGACTCTGCTTCCCCACAGCTATATGGCTGCATAGATCTCTGTGTTTTTCCTTCATGGCACTTATCCCACAGTTTAACTATCTCAGCCAGATAGTTAACTAGGCAACTGGTTGTGTAAGGTCTCTTTCCTCTTTGCCAAATTATAAGCAATTTGAGAGTGGTGACCACGTCTAACTTGTTTAGCAGCAGAGTTAGTAAATATTGGATCGATGGGAAGTTGATGGATGGTTGGATGAAATGTGATGGATAGATGAATGGAATGGGCTGAATGGAATGAGGTGGAAGGAGTAGGATAGATGGATGGATGGATGGATGATTGGATGATTGGGATGGAGATGGATGGTGACCAGGTAAAGAGGTGGGTGGGTAAGTACAAAGGTAGGTGGGTAGAGGTATAAATGTGTGGGTAACTGGATGGATGGGCAAATGGATGGACAGGTGGGTGAGTGAATAGGCGAGTAGGTGGGTGGATGGATGGATGGATGGATGGATGGACGAGTAGATAGATGAACAGAAGGACAGATGGATGAAGAGCCACTGGGCTAAAGGAACATCTTGTCTCCTCTTCCAAGGGTCATCAAGTTAAGATCAGTGTGTAACTCACGCCCGCCCCCTAAGCCCCATCCCCCCAGAGCCAGGGCCTGGGAAGCAGATTGTCCATTGAAACTAGTCAGGCAGACACTGAGCGTGACCAGAGGTTAGACCACTCTGCTCAGCCAGAGCGCACCTGCCCAGTTAGTCTCTCCACAGTATTTATGGCATGCCCCCTGCCAGGCCATGGGAGTCAGAGAAAAGGCATTTTGAACACAAACTCAGCTTAAAGGACTCCCTGCCAAAAAGAATCAGAGTGTGATTAGAAAACAAACTGCCCTCCAGTTCTTGGCCACTCTGAGTGTGTTTGTTTTGAGTGTCGATGGTATAAAAGAAAGAGGGCGTGATAGTGGGGATTCCTATTGATTTTGGGCTTCCAGGAGCCTCACACTTGATACTCTGTGATAGGCCTTACCTGTTTCCATCCTTACAGACACTTGGTGAGGAAATAGTAGCTCTATTGTAACTCCGAGAACCTGCTCTGATTCTTTGAGCAAAACCCCAGGAGTCCGGATGGAATGCGGGTGAGAATGAAATAGCCCATCCAACCCCAGGGACTCCTCACCCAACTCCATGCTCCAGGGGACACAGTCAGGGAACCAACCGTTAACAACCCAGCGAGGCCTGCATTCCCCACTGATCATAAACCTACCCCGTCCTGCACTCCCAGCCTGGAAGGGCCCCTCCTTCCCCTTCCTCTGTAGGGGCTCAGCCCTTTCTCTGGATGCGGAGTTGGTCCAGGATCATGACTGGCTCTGGGAAGACCTGTGTTCTTTGACTCTCTTACTTTAGCACCAGATTCTGTCCTGCCTATTTCTCTGAGGAGGTGACTGAGCTCCTGAAGGGCACAGACCAGCTATTAATCATCCTGGGATCTCCAGAATCTCCCCTCTGATCTGACACTCATTTGTCAGCTACATTTACAAAGCCCCTACCCTGCAGGCTCAGGGCTGAGCAGTGGGAATGCAACAGCAACAGTCAGTGCCCTCATGGGCAGCTGCTGGGCCCGCTGACCCCTGGGTCCTGCCCTTCAGACCAGGATCTGGGCATGGCCTTCAAGTTCTATGTGGCCTGCTCACCTCCTCTGCCCTACACCCCTCTGCCCACCTCACTGTAGCCACAGTAGCTGTCCCTGAGTGCCTCAAATGCCTTCCCATCTCAGGAGCTTCATACAGCTCTTCCCTCCAGCCCATATCCACTTTGTATAAAGTGGAATACTTTATCCCCACCCCTCCTCTTTACTCTTGTGCATCCTCCAGGTCTCAACACAAGTGGCTCCTCCTCCAGGAAGCCTTCCCAGATCAAACTCGTCCATTAGATACTAAACAGACAGAATATAATCGTAACTATTACTGTATCATAGCCAACACTTACAGAACACTTGCTGTTTACCAGATGTTGTTCTAATTGCCTTATTTATTTATTACTTTAAAAAAATAAAACATTTTGTTTAGTTTTTATATTAACATATTCCCCAAACTTTTTTATTTTTAAAAATTTCAAACCTACTAAGTGGAGGGCCAGGGGAGGGAGGGAGCAATTGAGGAAATCATTTTGCGAATAATATAGATGTCTAACTGATGTTCTGTATACTTGAAACTAATTTAAATAAATAAGTTTATTTAAAAAAAATTGTCACATCTACAGAAAAGTTGAAAGATAGTGGAATAAACAACCTTTGTCTTTCATCTAGTTCACATTAACATTAATATTAATGTTAAACCATTAACATTTTACCACATTTGCCTTTCTTGATATAATTTCCCCCCTAAACCTGTCAAATATAAGTTGCTGACATTTTGATTCTTCATCCCTAAATACTTCCGCATACATCTCCTAAAAACAAGGACATTCTCTCCCATAACCACACCCAGGAAATTTAAAATTGATAAAAAATACCAACGTTCAAATTTCTCCAATTGTCTTCAAAATATCCTTCGTAGCTAGGATTTTTCTCCTCTCCAGGATCCAGTCAGGAATCACATCCTGCATTCGATCGTGACGTCTGAGTGCTTTTAATGTTAGCTAATCTTCCTATGAAGACAGTACTGTTATCCCCATTTTAAAGATGAGGAAACTGAGGCACGGGGAAGTTAAATCACTCGTCCAAGTAATAGTTGGAAAGCGGTGGAACCCGTTCATGTTTCTGGTCTCGCGGTATTTCCCTTGACCCCTGCGGTCTGGTCTCCACTCAGCTGCCAGAGGGGTCTTTTAAAAATGAAAATCATATCAAGTCATGCTTCTGCTCAAAGCCCTGCCGTTGCTCCCCTCTTCCCTCAGAATAAAAGCCAGAGTCCTCGCAGTGGCCCACAAGACCCTGTTCAGTCTGCATCTCCCCACCCCCATCAACTCGCTGGCTTCATCTCCCCCTCGCACGGACCACTCCATGCTCAGCCACACTCTTCCTTGCTATTTCTCCATACACCGGGCACACTCCTGCCTCAAGACCTTTGCAATTACTGTTCCCTCTGCCTGGAGCACTCTCTTCCCAGATATCACCAGGGCTCACTCTTCACCCTCCTTCAGGTCTGACCCAGATGGCAGTGTCTCAGCGAAGTGCTGCCAGGCCACCCTGTTTCACACTGCAGCCCCCCGCCCCCGCCCCCAGCACACCCCTGCTTTTCCATCTCGGCCCTAAACAACTGACACACTCCACATTTTAGAGGTTATTTTGACAGCTGTCTTCCCCAACTAGAGTGCCAGCTCCGGGAGGGCAAGAATCACCTGCTTTGTTCACCGCTGCAGCCCAAGACCAAGGTGGGCATGCGCGTCGCGGGCCTTCGGGGGTTGCGATTCTGGTGGCACTCGTCGCTGTCCCCACAGCACGTGTTCTGTGAGGAGTGCCTCTGCCTCTGGCTGGACCGCGAGCGCACCTGCCCGCTGTGTCGCTCCGTTGCCGTGGACACCCTGCGCTGCTGGAAGGACGGGGCCACTTCAGCACACTTCCAGGTGTATTAGGGCTGAAGCTGCGGCACA
>NW_011888804.1:6569387-6576117 GCF_000151845.1 Pteropus vampyrus
ACTCGTCGCTGTCCCCACAGCACGTGTTCTGTGAGGAGTGCCTCTGCCTCTGGCTGGACCGCGAGCGCACCTGCCCGCTGTGTCGCTCCGTTGCCGTGGACACCCTGCGCTGCTGGAAGGACGGGGCCACTTCAGCACACTTCCAGGTGTATTAGGGCTGAAGCTGCGGCACACCCGGGGAGATGACGGCGGGTCAGTGTTGTCGGGTCCAGCGCTGGGGACGTTTTGGAAAGCAGGCTGTCAGCGCTTACCGTCTTGCCTCCTGCCTGCTTTTCTCCACCTCTTCCCCTAAAGCCACCTCCGCACACCCCCCCTCGAGCTCCCCACCCTCACTTTCTTCTCTTGCCCCGTGGCATAGCGTGTGCGCATCCTCCTGCAATCCGGAAGCCTCCTAACTCAGACTCAGTCTCTGCCCAGGTCGGTTTCCCACGCCCTCCGCCCTCCGCCCTCCAAGTCAAGGAACCAGGAATGGACAAAGTCCCGCCTGTTGCTTATTTTAATGCGAGGTGACCCAATAATATCTGATGCTGCAAACTGGGGAGGGACCTCGAGATCGCTGCCTACCCCCAGGCGGCCTGGGTCCGCAGGCGAGGGTCACTGTGAAGTCTTTCAAACACCAGCGCTGGGCCCCACCTTATCCCCACAGAAACTTAGACACCAGAGTCAGCCAGGCACGGCGCTGTACGTGGTCTTCACAACAGGGGTGGGGGAACTGTTGTTTCCTCCATTGTACACCTGAGGAAACTGAGGCGCAGAGCTCAATGTGGTACCTACACCGGCATCACCCAGCTAGCAGCAGCAGACCGAGTTTCCAGCCCAGGCCTATCTAGCTTCAGAGCATTCATAACCCCCATGGTGACCCGCTGCTCAGACACTGCAAGTGTGGGGCCTGGCACACGTGGTTTTTTAAAGCATAGGAGGTGATTTTGATACCCATGGGTGGCCCAGATGCATAGCATGTTCAATTCATACTGCATTGAGAATGCTAATGGCGAATGCTCGCTCCTGAAGTCTAACTATGTCTGGGTCCACAGAAAGACAGAGTCCCAAGCTCTGGGCTGGGATGCTCAGTCATGTGTGGGTACCAAGAAGGGTCAGCTTTGGCCCAGATACAGACCCCGCTGGATTTCCACACCCATCCGTATTTCTCTCCTCCCTCTGTTCTTGTCCTCTTCCTCTCTCCACAGTCTCAGGCTCGTCAGTAGCCCCTGGGGACATCTCCTCTTTCCTGGTAGCCTTCAGAGCAAAAGGGACAATCTATGTGACGATTTGTCCACAAGCCAGGGTGGTGGCAGAAAGCACAGCAACGATCAGTGTTTCTGTAATCTCTATAACAGAGCTACTAATCCCTGTAACAGCACAGCCTCCCTCCCTGCTTCGAAATCTGGGAGGAGATGGCACGGGCCGTCACATAGAAGCCACTGGAATCTTGCCCGCTCTAGCTTTCTCCCAACTCTCTTTTCTCCTTGTCAGCCTCAGCACAGTGTTCTAGCACCAACGACATGACACAGAAAGCAATCCGGGTGGCCAGTGAGCAGATTGGCAAGGAAGCCCCAGGAGAGATGGCGGGAGCCCTGCGGCCATTTTCCGCTCAGCCAGTGTTAACGTGCCCACCCCACCCCCAAGAGATTCAGGACATTCGTCCCTGTGTGCTATCAAGCCAGGATCTTTTCTTTTCCCCGACATCCCTAGCTCTTTCCCGGTACCCAGCAAGACATCCCTTCCAGGGCAGCGTGGCATCTTTCAAGCTCTGTTACTATGGCAATGGCCGTGATGTTACAATCCCACTTGCCTGAATAATCAAGTCAGAAGGGGAAGCAGAGGGAAAAGGGGCTCAGTGGACATGGCTGCTCTATTCACCCCACCTTGAGGAGGAACCAAGAGGAAGCCCCAAGAGCTTCTGCAACTGGTTTTTTATCAGAAAGATTTCCCTTCTTGCAGATGCCTTCAAGGAGGCATGAGAAATTGGGGCTGGAGAAGACTTATTAAAGCGGCAGCGTGTGATGGAGCAGATACAGCAGTCTGCTGGGAATCAGGCCTGGAATTCTGGTTCTAAACTCCGCATGACTTTGGGAAATCATTTCTCCGTAGCATAGTGCATTATCTGCTGGAACCAGGGAAATTAACAATGTTGATTAATGGCGAATACACCAATGGTTTGGTCAGTTACATTCATACCACGCCGAAAAAAACATTCTCCGACATTCTGCAAATAACAAGCCACGTCCCTGATACTGTAAAGCGTATCACATGTGGGAGACACTCTGGGGCAGTGGGATGATTGAGTTTAGGATTTTATTTATTCATCTCCAACCCTCCAGGGAAAAGTCCTGTCTGGAGGATTTTTTTTTTTTTTTCCAGGTAGGAGGATTTAACTTCTGCTCTAGGGAGGAACAGCAGCCAGTTCAGGGTTTTCCAAACATCAAGCTGCACATACATATTCCCCGACACAAGTGTCAACGCCAAGAGTCCCCATCGGAAAGGAAAAACAATGCCACTCTGCTTTACCTGTCTGGCCTCTGAATCTCCTCCGTTTTAAGGAGAGTGAATCAAGTAGCAGATTGGAGTACGCTGTGCTTAATGTTTTGTGATTCACTGACCCACGTTCCGTGAAGTCTTGGAGGTGGCTGTCTTGATGTAGAAGACCTTGAGCATAGTGAGTGTGAGGGAATAGAAAGGCACGCTTTGGGCCTGGATGTAACAGTTTTACCACCTTCCTAAGAGGAGAGAGTGAGAGGCGTTTGGAGACCTCCAGGCTGCTAAGACTCGGATTGAAAAGAGGAAATGTAAAGTGAGTCCTGGAATCTTTAAGTACTTTTGCCGTAGGTCAAACAGAGCCACCTTTGGTGTTTTTAATGTCCCCAAGTTCCACTCTGCCAATAAATATCATCTGTCAAGGAAACTTAGATTCATGGTCTTGAGTTTTCTGTTTCCTCTTGAGGAATGCGAAGGAGAAATGCAAAGAAGCATTTCGTGCAGCGAGCGGCCATCTGCTGTTGAGTGTCCCCCACAGCAGATCCTGTCATGTGTCACGTGATTTATTGAGGACGTCCTCCTGGGATCAGCCAGTAAGAGAACGAATGGAACAGGAGAGAGAAGGGCAAGAGGCCGAACAAGAGGGCGAAGGTGCAGCTCCTCTGGATCCCACAGCGGGTTCTGGAGCCTCTGTTGCATCTCAGAGCTTGTCCCACCCTGAGACTTTTGTACTCCACACTGTAAGTCCTTAGCCATGGGTTGATTGCTAGAAGGGACCTCTCAGGCACCCAGGCACTCCACCGAGGATGCCCCAAGCCTCTGAATGTGTCAGGTGCCACAAAGTACCTGACAAGGTGCGGGATGAAACAGAACTGGTAGAAGAGATCACAAGGGATCTGGGCGTGGCATCCACAGTGCCCACTACAGTGGTTAGCTACATGTAGGTCGCATGGACCCGAATGTATAGGCTGATTTAAGAAAGATTTTCTGGGTGCCAGATTACGATGGATATTTAAAACGTCAATTACAGTTGACCATGAACAACACAGGTGTTAGGGCTAACAACGGCCTGCGTAGTGGAAAATCCACATGTAACTTTTGGCTCCCCCAAAACTTAACTACTTACGATAGCCTACTATTGACCAGAAGCCTTATCAATAACAAACAGTTGATTAATGCATATTTTGTATGTTCCATGTATTTTATACTGTATTCTTAAGCTGGAGAAAAAACGTTATTAAGAAAATTATAAAGAAGAGAAAATACCTCTGTAGTATTTGTTGAAAAAAAAAATACGCGTGTAAGTGGCCCCATGCAGTTAAAACCCATATTGTTCAAGGGTCAGCTATAATAGCACTAGGTGACAATTTATGCCTCTCAGGGCAGCATTTTGAAGCCATCACAAGAACTTCATCAGGCAGAACTTTTTGGTTGCAATTACTTGAGAACCAACTCCAAATATGGCTAAAATGAAAGGACTTTATTTAGTTCGTATAACAGTAAGGGCTGCAGGTATAGCTGGATTCAGGGGCTCCCACGATGAGACTGGAATCGTGGCTTTTCAGCCCTCGATCCTGTTTTCCTCTGATGGTTTGATCTTCAGGCTGTCGGATCCCGTGTGGTGGTACGATAGCCTCCAGCAGCCCTGCACTTAATTCTGCCAGCTTCCCAAGACCAGCAAAGAGAGCTTCTGCTTCTCCAAAGTTCTAGCAGGAGTCAGAAGTTGACTCATTAGTCTGTCCCCAAAGCAATCACTTTAGTTGACTCATTAGTTTGTCCCCAAACCAATCAATTTAGCCTTTGGGACTCAAGAGCGCTGGCTGGCCAGGCTTGGGTCAGGTGTTGAGCTTAGGAGGTGGGGACAGAGGTGGACGGGAGGATGCAGTCAACCGCTCTAAGTCACATGGACTGAGTTGGGGAGGGGCGGGTCCCTAAGGAAAAAGACGATCTATTTTCTAGAAAAACAACCTATCCTCAACCCACCATTCCTAGGAAGAGACTAGAACTTGGTGTTTTGGTACATCTCAGACTAGGTGAGAGCACCCACCCATCGCCCATTTGCCAAGTGTTGGAGACATGAGTCTGCAGGCTCATCGGCTTACCTACACCATGACATACATAAGTGATGGTTTTCTGCACTGACCTTGAACTGTTGGGCAGGTTCCCCTGATCTGTTTCCTAGTCCAAGGGTACTGTTTAGGCCAACTCTCACTTGGGTAGGCTGGGGAGATTCTCAAATATGAGGCAGAGAAGGGAGGTGAGTGTGTGGCCTTCTGCCCCAGCGAAGGTTGAGGTGTGCATCCAGATCCTCCCATCATCTTTGAGGGCCAACTTTCCACAAAGAAATGAAAACACAAAGGTCTTCGGCTAGAAGTGCACAACCAATTTTTTAATAAAGTCATTACAAATATGTACAAAGCGTCTCCAAGGTATGAAATTCCTCTTACAAAAGAGCAAACGGATCAGCAAGGTCAGAACCCAGAACGGAATGTCCCCAAGCTTATTGCCTCTCCAGCTGAGCCAGAGGCCTCACTGAGGTTCCAGACATCCCACAGCCATCCCCACCACACACCACACACACGGGCTCCTGGGTGCTTATAGTGCAAAAGACCTTGGGAGTAAGTTGGGGTTTCAGGTCGGGGAGGGAACAGGAAGGAGGTAAGAAAAGCTTCCCATGTCCTAGGAAGTAAGTCAAACAGGCCTTGTTTGCAAATAGATGCTCCTCTCGGGGACCTTATAGAAATCAGGAACACAAAGGAGAGGAGATAAATACATAAAACCCCAAGTAAACCATCCAGCCTGCCCTGCAGTGTCCCCAGATACAACAACACAGTGGACCTAAGTCAGGCTCCCTTGCTTCCCGCTGGGCCCCTGGCTTGGCCTTGCCCTTGAACTAACAATGCCTTGGGACCAGCTCAGGAAGGACTCCTACATAACAGGTCAGCTCATGGGCTTGGGGTATCAAGCAGGCCTGAGTCCAAATCTTGGCTCAGCCACTCCACTCTCTGTGTGGCCTCAGGCTAAGTTGCGTACACTCTCTGAGCCTCAGCTTCCTCAAATGTAAAATGGGAATAATAACAGTTCCATCTTGCAGAGTGGGCCGAGGAATAACTGAGGGGGAAACACGTAGAGCACCTAGCTCAGTGCTTGGGAGCAGCGAGCACTCCGTAAATGGCGGCTCTCCTTGCTGTGTGAGGCAGCAAGAACCAGTGTCTCCATGCTGGGAATGAGTTGAGATGGCAGGTTTTCTAAATGCCTTCATGATGGCGTGGCGCTCAGTAAACATAAATACTATAGAACGATCTGCCAGTAGGGCTTGGGGTCATAGTGATGACCTAACGAATCTGTTAAAAACTGTGAACCAGACTGAGAAGGGACAGTTAGCATCATTTGTTCGCAAAAGGGCTGCCCCTCCACGATGAATAAGTCTCTTCCCAGATGGGATTCCACAGCGTGGCACATCGTAGGTGCTCAATAAACAAGTGTTAAAGGAACAGATTAAATTTTCAAAAATAAACTATCAGTTTAAGCTTTAAAACAACACTTTGACATCAACTTCCTCTTTCTATTAGCTCCCATGGGACTAGGCCAGGCCATCTAGCCTGTCCTCCCTCACCTCCACCAAAGCTTCTGACCCTCTGACTGGCCCAGGTGGATTTAAGGGAACATTTAGAGGATGAATTGATATCAACATTGCAGCTTCTAATACCAGGTGGACACTTAAAAAGTCCACAATGGCAAACCAGTGTCCCCAAAAGATACTTGTGTAGAATCAGAGGAGGACTCCCCCGATTTCCCAGCGAGAGGAAGTGGTATTTCATCGCTGTCAAAACATGATATAACTGAGCTAGGAGTACATGAGATCGGATACATAAATTGTGAAATCAAAGTCACAGCTCTATTGTTCTGTGACAGCATTGTCATCAAAACAGAAAAGAATTTTAAAATGAGACCACTGGAAGAAGCGGAAAAGAAGTCTCCAGTGTCTCCATGAAAGAGGAAGGAAATAGGAATTGCGTCCTTGGAGACTGTGATGGCCTAGGACCATGGACAGCAGCCAAAGAAGCGCATGGGCTTCCCCCAAGAAACCTGTTACTCAAGCTACATCTATGCCAAATTGGAATATGAAATGGAACCCAAATTTGAAAAGGGGGAAAGAGATATTATTTCATAGTGGAAGATGGGGTAGGGGAGAGAAGCTTCCAGATCTACTTTGGAATGCTGAAGTCCCAGGAGGCTCCGATCCCTATGGCCC
>NW_011888804.1:6577412-6591157 GCF_000151845.1 Pteropus vampyrus
TCCATAAACAAGCTTTCCTTTTCACTTTGCTAAGTTCCAAGCTGTCTGGGGGGCCGGGGAGGCAGGTTGGGGGAGCTGTACTCCCCTTCAGCAGTATGGGTTGCATTTTTCTTTAAAGGGCTGTTTAGGAAAACATCAGGCATGAATTTTTTTTTTTTTTTGGAAGACAGCTCCCAGCTTGCAGCAGCACTGAAAGATCCTGCATTCTAAAGGGCTTGGTAATTTTCGGCAAAGCCTACAGGGGATTATTCCCATTCAGGCCCATGTCAGCCATAATGGCTGATCCCTCTGCTGACTTCTTAGAACTGGAAAGGTGTCTGCTAACCAGCCCAATGGACCCCCGCCTATAGGTACAGGATGGTGACCTGCAAATCCAGCCTTGTAGGATGACCGAACCTGCAGCCTGGCGCCTCACCATCTCAGCTTTGAAAACGGCAGTGTGTGTGACACCCCGCACAGAGGAATAATACCTGTTTTTGTTGGACTTTTTAAAATGAAAGCAAAAAATATAATCATGGTTCCCTGAAGAGTCTTTGCAGCCAAGTCTCAGTCCAGCACACATCTTTTTTTAGCCCTTCTAGAAACTTCTGAAAATAGGAGCTTATCCTGGGGGGTAGGGATCAGACCCTCTGTCAGTCAGTGAGATGCTGGTGCATTTCATTTAAATGACCCGCTCCCTCCCCCAACGTCCCTTGCTTATAAATTACCCTTAACCAGAACATAGCCATTTCTTGGCTCTTTAATCGGTAAAACCTGAGCCCTGAAATCCCCTTGGGGAGTGGGGGAGGCCGTGGGCTGAACTCCCAGGATGCTTTTTTGAGGGTGGAAGAGACAGCAAACAAGTCACATATGAGGTCAGCTTTCCACAAATCACATATGAGGTCAGCTTTCCGCTTCGTAACCAGCATGCCACGAATGCCAACCCCTCCCTTCCTCCCAGACCCCAAGTTTTTCTCCAAAATGCCTCTGGATACTCGGTTCCCACATAGAGAAAAAGAAGAGACTCTCAAGTGGCACTTTCCCCTCCTCCCTTTAAAAAGAGAATCTGAAACAAGAAAATAGACATCTCTCTTGTCCCCTGGCCTCGCAGAATACCACGGCAGCACCAGCAAGAACACGCTTAGCACCAGCAAAATGTAAGTGAAGCACCAGAGACACCAGATCGGCAGGAAAAAAGCCATCCCATTCGTCTGGATGTGACAGTGGGACTAGCTATCTACCTAGGTGAGTACAGAGAGAGAGGCTAGGGCTTGTCAAGACCTGGAAGTGGTGGTATCCCAGACGGCCCCTACAAACTGGCCTCGAGTCCTCCTCACTCTGTCTTTCTACGTTGCCTTTTGCAGTTTCACCTCTTCCTCCACCAGCATCCCTCCCCAGGCGGTTAGTCGACTCTGAGGCTAATTCCCACCAGTCTTTGCAGATTTTCTCCATACACAGTAGGGATCTCTCTTCTGGTGCCCCAGACATGAAAGAGTATCAAAGTTCACATCGGCAGGTGCAGAGAAGGGCGGGGACCACGTCCTCAACAGGCATGCACTGAGTAGTAATATTCATATTTTCTTTTGTATATATATATAGAGCTGTATGTAAATAGCATTGGGGTGTCTGTTCCTGCAGCTGGATATCCAAAGAGCTTCCCCAGTCCCATTCTGCAATGTTTCTAGTGCCCCAGGCGCCGTCTTTATTCTCCACTTCCTTCTCGAAGTGCCAACCGTGGCCTTTCAAGCTCTGGGCTCCCCCTCAGGAAAACGGGAAGCAGCTTTCTCCAAGGACACAGGGTTTTCACCAACCTGCAGAAATAAAGATTTGTATTTCGGTCAGTAGGCACGTGCAGACAGCCAGTGGGGATGACGTCAGTGCCTTGGGCTTCTGCACAGCCAGCCTGTGTGTCAGGAGGTGGAGGGGGATGGGGGAGAGCTGCGAGATGCAGAGCTCTGATTTGGGAGGAAAGGTTCCCCCAAAAGCTAGACTTAGTGTTCCCCCGAAGCTCAGTCCACGCAGCAGCCTTTCCTAAGCATAGATCTGTGCACACATACACACTCCTCTCTCTGTTTTCAGACTTAGATGTTTATATAGGCACCTTCTATGATTAAAAAAGAGACCACATTGCCAGGCTACCTCTTTGCTCCTCCAAATGGGGAACGGGGTCTTCATCTATTCATTTCATAGATCTATATTCAAGGCAGAGTCATAGGGCAGTCTCTGTTCTCATTCACTCACTCACTCATTCATTCATTCATTCATTCATTCATTCATTCATTCATTGCCAAACATGCCAAGCACCACACTAAGTGTTACAGACCCAGTGACATAGTTCTTGCCCATGAGGGGCTCAGAGACCAACAGGGGTAGATGGGAAGTCACTGATAATAACAGTGTCATGTGAAGAGCATGCAACCTGGGTAAACATGGGCTACAGGAGCTCAGAGGAAAGGGAGGGAGATGGTGAGTGAGAGGGAGAGTCGGAGAAGCTCCTGAAGGGAAGAGGCAGAGCCCTGCTGTGTCCTGAAGGGTGTCAGGGGTCAGCCAGGATGAGATGGGGCACCCAGCGGGGCAGGGGAAAAATACATACTCAGGAGAATCGAAAACGAACATCCACACAAAAGCGTGTACGCAAAGGTTCACAGGAGCATTAACTACACAAAGGTTCATAGGAGCGTTAACCACAGCAGCCAGAGTGGAAACAACCTAAGCGGCCATCTGATGAATGGATAAATACAAAGATGCCAAAAGAAGCCCGACGTGAAAGGGCAAACGTCGTATGATTCCATTTAAACGAAACGTCCATAAGAGACGAATCTTTAGAGATAGAAAGATTAGTGTTTGCTCAGGGCTGGGGGGATTGGGAAGAACTGAGGAGTGGCTGTTAATGGGTACAGGGTATCTGTTGGGGAAACAGAAATGCTCTAAAATTGATTGTAGGGATGGATGTACAACTCTGTGAGTATAATAAAAGCCGTTGACTTGTGTACATTAAAAGGGTGGATTTTATGGTAGGATATCCGAAAGAAGGGGAGGAGAGGAAGGAAGGAAGTAGACGCGGGAAAGGGCGAAGAAACAGGATGAGGAAAGGCACAGAGGAACGAGAGACCACGCCAAGGCCAGGACCCCACGGGAGCTTGATGAGACTCAAGCAAAGATCAGGCGATGGGGCCTGGGAACAGGTGAGGCCGGAGAGTTAGCAGGGGCTGTGAGTTTGCAGAGGAGATGCAAGCATGTCGCACATTACTCTAATGCAGGTGGTATAAGAACTGTCATGTGAATAATGCAAACCAAGTGATAATAGGAGAGAAAGTGGGAGAAAGATCACTGTACTTCCTCCAAAGTAGAAAAAGTCCAGGATATTGACCTGTATGAACTAGTTGTACCAACAGGTCCCTGGGCCTCTGGCTTTCTGCCTGGTCTAGTTGACAGAAGGCAGTAATGGGACAGCAAGATGAGGGCCCCAGCTTGACCACAGTGCCTGCCAGAGATGGTTCAGCTCCCTGCCTTTCTCCAGGCTCCAGGTCCTATTCCACCCCTTCAGGTTAGGGGTGTTGTCAGCCCCGTGGTACTGCATTGTCCCTCATTGGTTGCCTAAACCCTGCTCACGCTTTGTCATCAAACCTCTACTGAGTCCTCCCTGATTGCCGTTTGGGGGTGCTCTCTGCCTCTTACTGCACGAGAGAGGTGAATCACAAACACGGACTCCACCATCTATGTTAGCGACACTGGACCCCGCCATCTACATCAGCTGACAGTCACGAGGATCTGAGTCAGTGCCTTCAAACCTTAAAGTTGTACCCATATGTGAGCTGAATGCAGAAGATAAAGGGAAAATAACAATCCCATCAGGAGGAGTGAGAGGAACAGCATTTTTAAAGCCGTAATCAACTACATCCACAAAAAGGAATGGCATTTTCTTACAAAACGAGATAAGACCAGCAACTGATTTTCACTTTGCCCGCCTGTAGATCATTGAGCCTATGACTCTAAGGGTTTCCCAGAGCTATTAAACGGATGAATTCCCATGTCCATTTATGTGTTGGTTACAGGGTGGTGTCCATAGTGAAACATGAACATCAGAAACACACCGTTCCCTGTGCCAAGTCCCACAACAGAAAGTGGTTCTGTACATATGCTTTTGAGGGACCTTAAATTGGACACCCTAAGCTAGGGATCTAGCCCATAGAAGCAGTCACATAAATGTACTCAAATATGAACAAGAGGATGTTCCCCTTCACCTTTATTTGTAATAGTAGCAATTTAGAAACAACCTGCATGTCCATGTGTCCATCGATAGGAGATGGGATTAACAAATTAAGCCACATTTGCATTAGAAAGAAGTAGATCTAAATATGCTGAGACAAAAAGATGGCCAGGATTCTTAATCGAAAAGAACAAATGGCCAAATAGCACGGCCTCAGATCATTTTTCCATTAGTGGATACGTGTGTGTGTGTGTGTGTGTGTGTGTGTGTGTCGTTCCATATAAATAGGTGTGGCAGAGAGGCCAAATAGTATAATGGTAAAGAGCATCGACTTTGTATCCTGACATCTGAGTTGGAATCTTGATTCAGACCTATGAAAGCTGTGTAACTTTTGGACAGTTATTGAATCTCTCTGGGCCTCAGTTTCCTTTTATGGAAAAGGGGAGAGAGAAATGAAAACCTCATTGTGTTGATGTAAGGCTAAAAGTATTCACACAGGTGAGGCACTTGGAAGTCCGGCACATAGTAAGGTCTGCATTTGTTGTTGTTATTATTGTTATTGTTTTATATACTGCAGATTGTGAGTTACTCCAGGGTAGTCACTTTGGGGACAGGAGTAAAAGGGCGCCTGCAGTGCTGACGTTCTATACTTACTTCTATATGGTTTACGTTATTTACTTATTTTTTTTGCAAGGAGCAATTATGCCATTCAAAACTATTTTAAAAACATTAAGTCCACCCCCACCCCCACCCCCCTGAGCCACTCTGCTGCCCCTGCAGAGTTTTCCCTCAAACTTGGCTTATAAAGAACTTTCTCAAATGCTGACTCACGACCAAAGTTCACCACTGAAGAGATCTCATGAAACGCCTTTATAAAAGTCCCTATTTCCACTTTTCACCGCAACGTGAAAGGGGGCGGGCGGGCAGAGGGGGAGAAGGGAAGTGTCCAGGACCTGCCTCTCTGGGCTGCAGTCTTGGGTGCTGACAGCAGAAAGCTGAGATCTGTGAGACCCATCGCTGCGTTAGATGAAGTGGGAGGCTCACTCCGTTTTCCCTCCATCTGAGAAGAATTAGGACTCTTGTGTTCCCTCCTAAGAGGCTTCAGTTTTTTATTTTTAAAAAAATACTTCCTTTGATCTTACTCCTTCCACAAGTGATACGTTACAAATCCAAACAACAGAGACGGATATAGAAATAAAAGGAAAGCTGCCTTCGCTCCACCCCTAAGCCTCCCAGAATATATTCTGTGCATTTATGGATACCATGTCTGTCCTGTCGCTGTGTCCCTGGAGCCCAGCACAATGCCTGTGCATAGTAGGTGCTCAATTCAACACGTTCAGGGAGAGTAAGTGAGCGTGTGAATACTGGTGACAACTTCCCCACTCTTCCATCTTTGGTTTCAGGGGGCGGATTCTGCCCATGGCGAGTTCAGATGGTACTAGTGGTTAGTTCTAGTTCTTCGGACTCATGGGGCAAAGCTCTGCGTACAGTCTTCCTGAAGGGAAGGAGATTGCTCTGGTTCGTGTCATTGCTTAAACCTCCATCCATGTAGCTCCCGCTGCCCGGTTAGGAAGCTGGATCTGAGAAGCCTGGTGAGGGAACCGGAAGAGCAGAAGGCTGGGTGTGGGCTGTGTGGGAAAGGGAGTGGCCAGCTGTCAGCTCCTGGCAAAGGTATTTGCTCCCCTCTGCCTAGCCCTCTGCTACACGATAGTTATCAGTGAGTACTTATCAGAGCTACCAGTGAGGAGTTATCAGTGCTATCAGTGAATAGTTGTCAATGCTACCTGTGAATGGTTATTGATTATGTAAGGTCTATGGAAAGAGAGACCAGACTCCCACCTCCCACCCACTATGAAGTTATGGCAGGTGGGCCTTGAATGCCAAACTAACGTGACTTCGAGAAAGGTAAGCACTGAGAGATGGGAGGCAGTCGCTTAGCACAGAATCGACACCAAATCGAATGGGCAGACCCTTCTTAAAGTAATCTTGCCGTATATCTCACATGTCATAACACGCCAATTCTTTAACCCAACAATTCCACCTTTTGGAAATTCACTCTTTCGCAAAGTTGTCCAAACAAAAATGTTCACTACGCCTTGTTTACACTCTCAGAAAATGGGAAACAGCATAAACGTCCCTGGGGAGATGACCAAATAAGTAAATCTTGGTCTCGATCTAACAATGGGGCACCATGCAGGCATTCAAAAGGATGATGAAAATCTTTCTTTGTTGTCATGGGGAGCACCCTGTTTTTAGCAGGTTATAAAACAGCAGGAACAGTATGATCTCCTTTACTTAAACTTGAGTACATCGTGGGTGTGGGCGTGCATCAAAGGATGTCTGGCAGAGTGGTCCCCTAATTCAGGGATCGTGAATTTAAATTTGTTGGGCCCAGTGAAATGCACCCAGGAGGGGCCAGGGTAACTGGAGAGTTTCTGTTTCATCTAAAGGGGACATTCATCTCCAGCCCTTTGCTGGAAATACAGACTCAGTATTATCAGATCTTTCCATTTTTCCGAGAAAAACTGGAAATACTTTAGAATCAGTATTATGAAAGTGCCTGATTTTTAACTGTTGGGGGCGGGGGGGGGAACATGCAAGGTGAACAAAATTCAACTGCAGGCCAAATTCAGCTGGGAGACCACCAGTTTGCAACCCTTGCCTACACACTCAGACACTCTTAGAGTCCACAGGCATGTAAGCCCACCTCATCTCAATCCTCGGTAGCTAGCTCAGTGCCTCAGTTTCCTCATCTGTAGGGTAAGGGAGTTGGGTTAGGTGGTCTCTAGAGTCCTGTGTAGCTCTGGTTGTGTTTCGAGAATGGTGACCTTTTCAGTCATGTCTTTTGAGAATTGGATCAAAGCCACAGTTTCTCTCTCAAGTGGGGAAAAACAGAGGAGTATGAAATCAGGCAATTTTATGTGTTATTTATGGGGGTTCCCAGATTCTCTGAGGCTTCCCCAAATTCATCCATCCATCTATTCACTCAGCAGTTAGTGAATGTCTGCTCTGTGCTGGTTATCATGCCAAATGCTGAGATACAGTGATGGGCAAATTAGACATGGTTGGTACCCTGATGGAACTTGGAAGGTGTGTCACCCAGGTCGCAAAGTCCTGTCCCGGAGGTTCTCCTAGCCCTGGTTCAGTGGCTTAAGCAGGCTGTTGGTAAGCCACAGAGTGGTGTAAACGGAATTAGCAACTGCCTTATGCAAAAGGCTCAGCTAAGTCCCCTGTGATTTCCCACCATACTATGAATATGGGCCCGTGGACCGAACTTGACACCAAATAAGAACAGCACTATCATTTACTGAGGAACATCCGTGATGTGCCTCAGACTGCTCAGGAAGTAAAAGGACAGGTCTAAGGTCACACAACTGATAAATGGCAGATTGGGACCTGTCCAAAAGTCACCCTAACTTCCAAAGTTCATGTCATATTTCCACCCAGCTGCCCTGCCTTGGCATAAAATCTGGGTGAATAAGATAAACAGCTACCAGTAGTTATATTTTCCGAATCAAGAATTAGGCCCCATGATGTGCCAACAGGCTAAAACATTTTAAATCTGGGCTGTCTCTGCAAATGGTACCTCCCACTGCCCCTGACACATTCCCACTCTCTGAAGACCACCTCCCACAAAGCCTCTTTGTCTAAGTTTCCCCATCATCAGTATGTTAGCATCCTATAATATTTATTAAGTATCATGTGCTAGCTCCAAGAATATCAGATGAACATGGTACATGGCTGTCCCATGGTGATAGGTACCGCCAGGCAGGTGGGGAAGCCCTCCAAACCCGCAGTGGCATTGCTGTGACTCGGAGCCTTTCTCTGAAGTTGGGACGGGCATGTAAGGAATCGTCTGCACTAGTGTGCATTCCAACAATGGCTAGAGGTGCTGTCTGTAAAGAACATTCCACAAAAAGACAACACAATTTAGCTGAGGACAGGCACAGTCAACTCAAGAGCCAAGCCGATAACCACATTATATAGAGAGGCCAGTGACATGAATGAGAAATGGGAACGAATGCCAGTTGTTTGTCTAGAAAGCCCTTCTGGACTTTCAGCACAAGATTTTGTACACTTTAGATGACCTTTGTGATAAAAGGATGTTTACATACCTTTGATACTAAAGTTCCACTTGTGGGCATTCTTAAGGAAATCATCTGGGATATGCCCAAAGAATTACACACGAGGATGCTGCTTATCCCATCGGAAACAACCAAAATGTCCAACGGGGGCAGACTGGGAGGGTAAATGATGGAACGGCCCCAGATAATGAAATACTAAGCAGCCCCAAAGAAATGTGTCGGAGAAAACATTATAAGGCATGGAGAAATGTCTGTGAGAACATTAAAAAGTCAGAGTACATTTAAGTGATTCCATTTGTTAAAGAACCTATCGATGCATTTTTAGAATGGAAAGAAATCTATCAAAATGTTAACAATGGGTAGTGAGATAAAAACAATGACTAAAATTTTCTTTTACTCAGCGTTTTCCAGTTATTTGATGATGAATTTGCAATATCTTTTTGAAATCGAGAAAAGCTTTTTTTTCTTTTTTTAAAGGGAATATTACATAAGGTTTCCCAAAGCAATTTGATTCCATCTTTCCCAAGTCTATGGCCTGTGGAGCGAAGGTTCAATTATGGCGACATTCCATGGGGCAGCCGGTTTTCTCTCCACAGGAGAGTAACGCAGCTTTCTCTTTTCCTGGGTATCCAGCATCAATGAAAGGCTACATCTCACCAAAGTGGGCTAAAATGGAGATCTCTCACCCAATAGTAGGCGCACCAGTTTAGGGCAGGAAAGAGACAGAGAAGACAAGACTGAGATGAAAGGCGAAATTTCTCATGCCCTGGAAATGCAGCCAGTATCCACAGCATTGAGGGCACCGAGGGTTGGGAATCAGTGAGTGGGTACAGGGACCAGGACCTCTGTCTGGTGGGAGGCGAACTAGTTCACTTCTGCTGAGAAGCCAGAGTGGGGATCAAAGCCAGGGTCTCCTGTTCCTTAAGTCTAGGAACAATGAAGCCAGGGGCTGGAACTGGTTCATCTCTACATCCCTGCATCCTGGTGCCTAGCTCTGAGCTGGTGCTCAGTTCATGTTTGCAAATACACAGTGATGGAATGTGATAGCTACCTTGATTGCATCGCATCTAATTCTCCTCCTGTAAAGTGTCTCTTTGTGCCCTGTCGGCATTATTTATGAAAGCCTCACTGAGCTTGGTTTTCCTCCCAGCTTCTTCTTCCCATTGCACTTGGAACAAAACTCAGCCTCCCTACCATGGCCTGATCTAGCCCCTGCCTACCTCTCTACCTCTGTCGTCTTCCCCAAGTTTATATGGCATTAGCCACATTGCTCGTTTTTCTCTTCCTCGAATGCACCGTGCAAGGGCTCACCTCCAGGCCACTGGATGTGCTAGTCTCTTCCCAGAACACCTTTCTTGCAGGTCTTAACATGGCTGGCTCCTTCTTGTCATTCAAGTCACTAGTCCCCTGGTTCCTCCTCAAAGCGGCCATCCCTAACCACTGTAGGTAGGGGATCACCCAGGCTCTCTCTATTACATTATCTTTGTGTATTACCTTCAGAACCCTCGGCACCTTCTGAAATTATCTGTGTTAGACTGCATAATCCAGAGATGGCCACAACTATATCTCCTGCACACATGATATTTTAGAACCTTGCCAATCCCTCTTGGCTAGCGTCTTATTATACTCTCCTTCAATCTGGGCAGTCTTGCGACTTGCTTCTCACCAAAGCTACTTCTGAAACTGCATCAGAAAAGGCCAAGTAGTTTCCACCTGCCCCCGACCTGCTTCCCCAGACATTTGCTTTGGGAGCTGAGTCACCATGTCAGAATCCAGCAACCGTGAGGCTGCCATGCCGTGGGGAAGCCCAGGCCACAAGAGGAGGCTGCGTGTAGATGCTCTGATTGGCAGTCCTAGCTGGCACCCAGCATCAATAGCCAGATCTGTAAATGAAGATTCCCCCACCGTGATTCCAGCCCCCAGCCAGCAAGGAGCAGAGACAAGCCACCCTGAGTGCCTGTCTGAATTCCTATCCCACAGAATGTATGAGCATAATCAAATAGTTGTTCTAAGCTACTAAGTTTAGTATAACCAAATAGTAACCAAAACGATCTTTATTGACTTAGTCGATTGGCTCTTCCCACTAAAATGCAGTCTTCATGAGAACAGGGGCTTCTTTGTCTTGTGTCTTCAGTGCCTTGCGCACAGTAGGCACAAAGTAATTACTAGGTGAATAAGCGAAAGAAACTGAATTTGGGAAACAATAATACCTGCCTTGCATAGTTTCTGATTAATTAATGTATTCATATTACATAGTTGTTGTACACTTACTATGTGACAAGCAAGTTGCCAGGGGTTAGGGACACTGTGGGGCAATCCTGTCATACATGGCGATGACCAGAGGGGGAGCAGAAACCCCCACTCCAGTCCTCCCTACCCCCAATATAGGTCTGAAAAGCTGACTTTTCAAAAACCAGAGGTGCAATTGCCAAATCCACCCAGGTTGCATCTGGGGGTGTGTTCAATTTTCCGCAGGTGTGGCTGTTTTTACATCCACGTCTCAGTCACTCGTGCCCTGGCCTCTCACTAGGCAAGCGGGTGACTCCAGACAGGGGCCATGTGGCAGGAAGGCTGCACATCTGGCCCCTTCCCCGGGGTTCCTCCCCAACAGCTGTCTCCTTCCCCATTCAGCTCTCTCCCTCCCCTCATCTAGGCTTTCAAGCTCCAAAAGTAATGCTGGCAGGGTGCAGCGGGCTGGGAGGGAGGCCTGAGGGATGCGCCTCCAGGTTTAACCACTTAATCTCCAAAGTACCTGCCAAGAACCAGTTAGCATGTCTGGCTGGTGGGCCAGGCAGTCATTCATTCATTAAAGCAGGCTCCTGCTGGCCCATTATCTTCCTTACCCCTGACCATGTCACAGCCTCTTGGGCCTGCAGAGTCTCCCTTTCTCCCCTTCTCCTTAATCCCAAAGCAAGATTCTGCCCACCCCTGGCCTCTTCTCCCAGGCAGATTCCTCTGCTTCATTCTCTTCCTCCCCACCCCCTCCCAAGGCACACTTCTCCCTCCCTCCACGCCCCCGCCAGCCGGCACTCACCATAAAACATCTTTTGTTCTCTCCCTCCAGTATCTTAGAGCAGTGACTGGTTAAATCACACTCATCCTCCTCCTGGCCTCTCAGAAGAGGAATCTCTCTAGGAATTCAAGGCTCACTGCCCCCTCTACTTGCTGTTCCGTACCTTCTGATCCCCTGCACCCCACCCCCCAAGTCATCTGAGGGGCTTCCCGATGTGGGCCCTCAAAGACAGAAACTCTAATTCCATTTCCGACTTTGCCGCTGATCCTTCAGGATGACTCAGGTGGACTCTCTGCCTCAGTTACCCCTTTGAGACCATAAGAATGGCATTAACCGTTTCATAACGTCCTCTGTTGAGTGGCTTAAGTGGTAGGCGCTGCACTGGGCACTTTAAATGGATGTTCTTCTGTCATCCTCCCAACAGCCCTGGAAGAAGTACAGCTCCAGTTTACAGATAAAGGCTCAGAGAGGTTATGTCTCTTAGCCAGGGTCACACTGCCAGCAAGTTCTTGGGCTGGGACTTAAATCCATTTCCGTCTGATCCCTAAACCCATGTTCTTAACTATTGCACTATCCTGGCCCACCCACCTAGCCTTTATTATCCACAAGGGCAAGTAGGAATGGTTGACAATGGCAAAATAGTATTAAATGCACAATCATAATCATGAGAGTTCACATTTATATCCACTTCTTATAATGCCAGGCACTGTTCTAAAGCTTTCTGTGTATGAATTTATTTTACCCTGTTGACAACATCTATACATTAAGTGCCATTATTGTCCCCATTTTACCTATGGGAAAACTGAGCCTCAGAGGTTTTTTTTTTTTCTTTTTTTCTTTTTTCTTTTTTCAATGATGACTTCTGAGAAAAGTATTGCTGGCTTTTCAGCAGAGGCTCAAAACAAGACTGTTGCAACTGCTGTCCTGCACACATCTAAGCTCACCCTTAATGCCTCAGAGGAGGCCTGTCTGCCCTGTATGGCTGTCTCAGGTACCCCAAACCCTAAGGTACCCTGTAAGCATTCCCATTTCTCCTCCAGGGCAGGAAAAGTGAAAAGGGGACCACACACCGAACTCAGCAAATTGTCTTTCTCCCCATGGATTGATTGCCTCTCACTTCCTAACTTACTGGAGGCTGGAGAAAGATCGTTTGCCCCAATTAAGCCAAAAATGCACAAGAAAAGGCCTGAACTTCAGGCAGCAGGAGGTGGGTTAGAGACCGATGCCGGGACCCTAGGCACGCCGAACCCGGGGATGCAGCTCAGGAACGGGATGGTACACAATCCGACCCGTGTCCCGAGGGAGTGAGGGGCGGCGCTGGAGGAAAGCCGTGAGGGGCATCCTGAGGTCAGGCCACCCCAGGCGGGAGAACCCTGGAGGGTGTGGCTGCTGGGGACGCCCGGGCAGGACACAGCCCGTGGGCGGGAGGAGAATGCAGGGGTGATAGGGGTGCCCTGAAGTCAGGACGCAGCACGTAACTCTGGAGCAGAAGCAGAGTGAGGAAGGGGAAATAAACTCTACGGCGACAATTATCTGCTGACGCCTCACCGGCGAAACTTCTCTCCAGCCCCCTCACGAGTCGCATGGGTCCTCACGCCGCCCCCGGACGCAGAGGAGCGCACTGGGTCCGCCCCGCGCGCCCTCGTGGAGGTCTCGGGTCACCTCCTTGGGGTCCCGGAAGCACGTCCAGCCCCGATGCGCACACACAGTGGGACTCTGGCTCTGGCCGGGCGTTCCCCGCCCCCTGCGAGGGGCGCCTAGCATCCCGTACCGCCTTGTCCTGGGAAGGGATTGCTTTCCCAGACCTCGCCAGGACCCCGAGCCCGGAGGAAGCCGTGTTCTAGCCCTCCCCCCCTTTCTGCTGGATTCTTCTCGCGTCCCATCTTTCCTTCGAATCCACTTTCCTACAATCTTCCGACTTGTTCTTCGGGCCGTCTTTTTCTCTGGCTTCCTCGACCTTCTTTTCTTTCTCAGTCTCCGCCCGTTTATTCCTTCCCGCTTCTCTCATCTATTTTCCTCCTTTTGCCAATTCCACGCTTTGGGCTTCGCGTCTCTCTAGACTCTCTTTTTCTGCTCCCTGCGCCAGGTCCGAAATGTTGTTCCCTTATCTGGGATTTGAGAGCCCCAGCCTGGCCGCTGTCGGTCGAGGAAGCCCCTCTTCCCAGAGGGGGAGTAGCGAATGGGACCTCCGGGAGCCGCGAAGGGAGCGCCCCAAAGTGCGCGCCTCTCTTCGCCAGCGCCCAGGCTGCGCCGGCCCACGCGACATCTGTCGCCCGCGCTCCCGACTCACACCCGGCGCACCCCCGCAGCTCCCTGGGCGCTGCCACCCCCCACGCTCCGGCTGCCGCCTCTCCCCGCGGGTGCAGACGCTCAGGCCTCGCCTGCGGGCGCCGCGCCAGCTTCCCAGGGTGTCTGCGCACCACCAGGCTCAGCCGGGACCGGAGCTCGGGGGCATCCG
>NW_011888804.1:6591512-6593388 GCF_000151845.1 Pteropus vampyrus
GAAGCAGAGTGAGGAAGGGGAAATAAACTCTACGGCGACAATTATCTGCTGACGCCTCACCGGCGAAACTTCTCTCCAGCCCCCTCACGAGTCGCATGGGTCCTCACGCCGTCCCCGGACGCAGAGGAGCGCACTGGGTCCGCCCCGCGCGCCCTCGTGGAGGTCTCCGGTCACCTCCTTGGGGTCCCGGAAGCACGTCCAGCCCCGATGCGCACACACAGTGGGACTCTGGCTCTGGCCGGGCGTTCCCCGCCCCCTGCGTGGGGCGCCTAGCATCCCGTACCGCCTTGTCCTGGGAAGGGATTGCTTTCCCAGACCTCGCCAGGACCCCGAGACCGGAGGAAGCCGTGTTCTAGCCCTCCTCCCCTTTCTGCTGGATTCTTCTCGCGTCCCATCTTTCCTTCGAATCCACTTTCCTACAATCTTCCGACTTGTTCTTCGGGCCGTCTTTTTCTCTGGCTTCCTCGACCTTCTTTTCTTTCTCAGTCTCCGCCCGTTTATTCCTTCCCGCTTCTCTCATCTATTTTCCTCCTTTTGCCAATTCCACGCTTTGGGCTTCGCGTCTCTCTAGACTCTCTTTTTCTGCTCCCTGCGCCGGGTCCGAAATGTTGTTCCCTTATCTGGGATTTGAGAGCCCCAGCCTGGCCGCTGTCGGTCGAGGAAGCCCCTCTTCCCAGAGGGGGAGTAGCGAATGGGACCTCCGGGAGCCGCGAAGGGAGCGCCCCAAAGTGCGCGCCTCTCTTCGCCAGCGCCCAGGCTGCGCCGGCCCACGCGACATCTGTCGCCCGCGCTCCCGACTCACACCCGGCGCACCCCCGCAGCTCCCTGGGCGCTGCCACCCCCCACGCTCCGGCTGCCGCCTCTCCCCGCGGGTGCAGACGCTCAGGCCTCGCCTGCGGGCGCCGCGCCAGCTTCCCAGGGTGTCTGCGCACCACCAGGCTCAGCCGGGACCGGAGCTCGGGGGCATCCGAGCGCCATGGCATCCCAGTGTCGCTGGCTTTCTCACCTTTGACTTCATCTTCTGGCCCCAGACCCTCCTATAGTGAACTCGGCCTGATTCTCTCCACCCCCATTCTTTGCAGCAATCCTCTCTATTCTAGAATCTTTAAAGACGTTCCTTATACATTTGCTCGCCCAAAGCGCCTAGCTCAGTGCCAGGCGCACAGCTGGTGCTCAATAATTCCCCAACCCAAGGGCTCAGCCCACAGTAGGTGCTCAGCACCTCTCTCACACAGGTACCAAACACAGTAGGCGCGCAATACTCGTCCCCCACCCCCAACGCTCAGTGCCTAGCATTCTGCAAGCTCTCAAACCTTCCCTCCCTAAACAGAGCCTAACACCCAGAAGGAGCTCAATAAATGCTCTTTCATTAAAGCTTCCCCATGGAGTTTCCCTAAGAGCCTCAGATCCTGGTCCACTTTGGTGGCCTCTCCTCCTCCAACTCAGCTCCAACCATCTGGCGAAGAGTAGGCCACGCTCCTTCAACGGGACACCTCGCTGGAGAAGGAGCGAAGAAGTTGGCAGAGTGGAGGAAGTCTGCAAAGTGTGCGGGCCTTAGGGAGAGAGAGAGCCAGCCAGCAACCTGGAGGGGAAGGAGGTCGCGAGATGAGCGCGGGACGCGGTAGAATAGAGAGCAGATATTGGAGATGTGACACTTAGGAAGAAAGCAGTTTGGAGTGCTGGTGATGGAGACGGTGGCGACTTAGGACCGCCAGGCGGCTTGGAAGAGGATGGGGGATTTGTTTTGAAATAGCGATAAATTGTAATTATTTGGCGTGGCTTGTGACTTCGTTGTCACAGCAAGCACACTTTTTTACTTGTGTGTTTACTTGAGGGGCTTGTGGGGTTTGTGAACGCCGAAGTCCTCCCAAAGCTA
>NW_011888804.1:6594044-6619344 GCF_000151845.1 Pteropus vampyrus
GGCACATGACCGCTCGCCTCGCTCCCTCCCCGCGCTCGGGCCGCCCCTCGCCTCCTCTCCCTCCGGCCTCTGCGCCTGCCTCCGCCGCGCTGCAGTCGCCGGGGACCTCCCCTGGACACCAAGTTTCTCCTTGTGTTGTGCGTTTGTTGTGCTGACGGCGCTATTATTAATTAAAGTGTCACATGGTGGAGGGGGGCGGGGAGGGCTGGGGAGGGGGGTTACATCATCCGGCCCCGGGAGGGGGGGGGCTGCAGGCAGAAGAAACCGAGAGGTAACTTTTAACCCTAGCGGCGCCGGCAGCGAGGGGGCGCGCGGTTTGGGAGCGGAGGAGAGCAGCGCGCTCGGGCACGACCAGGCGCCTCGTCGCGGAGGTCCCGGACTTGGGGGGGTTCGCAGGGGACCCCCGCGGAGGCGTGGAGCGCCAGAAAAGGTTTTCTCCTTCCCTTTTTCTTGAATTCAGCTCCAGTTGCGATTTGGCCAGGGAAGCAGGCTTGCTCGCTGTTTTGGATAAGGCCGATATCGAATTCGACTGCGTTATTCAAAGATACTCCGAGGCTATTGTTTTGTTTGCGGGAGGTGGGTTGGTTCAAAATCGTATGAGAGGGCCAGATTCATCCCAACCTGCCTACTTTCGGGTCTGACTCGGCACCTGTAGGCTTCGGATTGGAACACACAGGACACATGCCCCCACCCTCCTCGGCACCTGGCGGCCAGACCCAAAGCGCCCCCAGCGTCGCTAGAAACCTTGATGGAGGCAGGGTGGGGGTCGGAGGGGTCGACTCTTAGCCCTCTGGGGGCGAGGAGGCACGGGTTCGCTGCGCATCGCACTTGCACCCGAAAGACTCTCACTAGGGGCTTTCTAGAAGAAAACTTATTTTGTCTGCTTCTTTTGTGAATATATATATATAGATATATTTTTTTTGCCGCCAGTTACAGTTTCTAGCAGCGATCTCGATTTAATGTGTATTGGAGACCCTAAGGGGTCGGCAGAGGGAAAGGGTGGGGACTTCAGCCTCTTTCCAAACCTATGGCCCTATGTCCCTACAGACTATAATAAAGTGTGGAGTTGTCTCAGCAAGTGAAGTTGGCGACGACGGGTCTCTCAGGATTCTTTGGGGGAGAATGAGACCTTCTCCGATCTCAAGTCCTTTGGGATTCCGATTACTTTGGGATTCGGAAAACTGAAGGAGCCCAGCGGTGGCTCCAAGCTGGAGATCTGGGAGCCGATGAGGAATCTTTGATTCTCTGCATATTACCGGCAGTGCTGCCCAGGCCTGTGAGTCCTTTGGTCATTCGGAAAAGATTCTTCAAAAGAGTGAACTTAGTTTGGGTCTGGATTTACTATGAGCAGAGATTTCCCCTTGACCTTTAGCATGGTCAGGGCTCAGATGGCGACAGAAAGGCCACTGTCTCCCAGCCCCATCCTCTCACCCTTAATCACGGTCAGTACTTACTGAGTGCCTTCTGTGTAGGTTACTGGGCTAAGGGCCCTGCCTAGCTGCCTAAAAGTAAATCTCCCAGCAATTGGAGGGGGGCACTATTACTATCCTATTGTAAAGATGAGGAAACTGAGGCACCGGGAGGCTAGGCCTCTCGCCTAAACTCACAGAGTTAGTGAAGAATCAATCTGGATCTAAATAGGGCAGTCAGCCACAGGCTCTGAGCTCTTAACCCCGGTTTCATACTGCCCCCTGTAATCTGGGAATAATAATACCTCCTTCCCAGGATCAGGGCAGAGATTAAATGAGAGAAATGTGTGCCAAGCACCTGGCATGCAGTGGGCCCTGGATAAACCTTGGTTCTCTGTGCTTCTGGCTAGAACCACTTTCCCATCCTCTTGAGACTCACCTCCTTAATCCCCCCTAGTCTTTGCAGAGGGGACCTGATCCATTGCCCGGTGTAGCGTTCCAAGAACGAAGATACAGTGTCTATTTAAAAAGCCCTTTGGATTTAAATTGAACAATTCCCTCCGCCCCACCCCCCTTTTTTTAATCTGCACGCTTTTAACGGCTCACTTCATGGACATTAATTTTAATGGGACGATTATTACCCTGTTTGGAAGCCTGCCCCTCCAAGTGCTGGGCTCACGAGGTGGCGCTGGGTCGGGTCCCAGCCACTTGGATGTTTACTGTAGCCAAGAGAGTGCAGCCTTGGCCATGGGGACGTGTCATTCATCAGAGGGAGAAGAGAAGGGGGTGATGGAAAAGTGGGGGAAAGGGAAAGACCTGCCCCCCACCACCGGCACCACACCACGTCTAAGTCTCTAAAGGGCGTACACTGGAGCTGTTTTGGCCTCTCCCACCATTCGCTCCTTGGGGAACGTGGTCTGGAGACGAGGCTTTTTGGAGCCTCCATTTCCTCGGCTGTAGAGTGGGAATAATAACGGTAGCGACCTCAGAGTTAAAAGAGATTATACCGGTAAAGCCCTTAGCGCAGTGTCCAGCACGTCTTTAGCATTTAATAAATGTCGGCTACTGTTAATATTTTAAAGTCGATCATGTAGTTGCTAAATAGCGTGCTTTGAAGAATGTTGGAGGGCATGGTTCTCCTATTGTGAATTGGCGATTCTGTCACTGTTAAGTATCATCCAGAAGAAGCAAATGCTTTGGGAGAGTAACAACATAATGCTCTCCTAACACTGTAGAACAAAATGAGTTTTTTTTTTCAATTTTAATGCTTAATTTAATAAACACATATAGTGCTTACTCTATGCTAGGCACTGTTCTAAGTGCCTCAGATATATTAACTCATTTAACCCTGATAATAACTCTATGTCATGGTACATGGACTATTACTAGTCCTATATTATGGATGTCCAAACTGAGGCAGAGCTTTAAATACTTTAATCCAAGGTCATACAGCTGTCTGGCCCCAGAGTTTGTGCTCGTTAGTATTATGTCACCATTGGGGACTTGGGAAGAGGGAGGGAGGCTGAACTGTGGCTCCCTCCCCCAAATTCCTTTGTGGAAGTCTTAATTAAGTTAAGATAAGGTCATTAGCATGAGGCCCTAATCCAATAAGACTGGTGTCCTTATTTTAAAAAAGGAAGAAAAGGGCATTAAGAAGGTGGCCATCTGCAAGCCAAGAGGGAGGCCTTAGGAAAAACTAACCCTGCCAGCTCCTGGATCTCAGATTTCTGGCTTCCAGAATTGTGAAAAAATAACTTTCTGTTATTTAAGCCACTCAGTCTGTGGCAGTTGGTTATGGCGACCTTAGCAAATGAATACAGAGGCAATAAGAGGGAAAGACTGTCCTAAAATGGATGTTAGAAGCAGCTATTCACCAGACTGTGGCTGCTTTGACAGCCAGCATGTGCTTTCTGGGTTCTTGAGAAGTGCTGAGTTCTAGGACTGTTCACCTGTCCCCCTTCTTCCTCTTCTGTGCCCTGTTGGAGACCTCTAAGGGAGGAGTTGTTTTAGGGCCTTATTTTGAGAAACAGTTCATGAAATCCAGTTAATACCTTTATTCAGAGAAAACTTTCCTTACCAGTTGCAAGGATGCACAACCTCTCTCTCATAGAGTGAAGACATAAGACAGATTTTTCTAGCCCACAAAGGCTTCCTGTGGTACCCCAGTGCTCACAATTGAGCAGAGCACACAACAGGTATTCAGTAAATATTTATTGAAAGGAAGACTCAATGAATGAATGAGTGAATGAATGAATGGTGAGTATCCTGATTTGTCTTTCTGTCTTTCAGACATACACAGTGATGCACATAGAATTGTTATAATCAATAACACAAAAAAATTTTCTTGTCCCAGATCATTTCTTTACCTCCTACAGAAATCAATACTCAAGTGTTTTGAGCAGGAAGGTGGGGGTGGGGGGTGGATTTCTTTTCTTTAATTAAAACGATAATTACCTATCCTGGTATCTGAGAGCGAGTGAGCCTTACCTTATGGTGTTTTAATTCGTATGGCTTGGTGAAGTGGCAAATGAGTGAACAGTGTTGCCTCCTCCAAACAGCTGTGTTTCCCAAAGCCATGTATTGATGCCAGGGCCAGATTCGATGCCAGGAGTCAGCTTAGTGAACAACGGAGCTCTTGAATTGAAGTTGTAGCAGAGTGGTTGGACACTCCAAGCCAGAGAGACCTAGGTTTGGGCATATTTTTCACCTCTCTGAGCCTCCGCTTTCCCATCTGTAAAATGGGAGTAATAACCGTATTACTTCATTGCGTTGTGGTAAGGATGAAAAGAGAGACTGCATCAAGTGTTTAGCAAAGTGCTCGGCACTCAATAAATGTTAGTTATGGTCCTTGTTGACATATCGGGATTATTAAGCATCCACTTAAGAAACAGAACAGGGACCCTGACCTAAAGCCACTGGGAAAACAAGAGGATTCGGGTTTCAGTGAGTTCAATATTCAATTACATCACAGTTATTCCCAGGATAGTCCCTTTCATTCAATAGACTCAGAGCAGGACAGCTCTCATCTCTCACATTTATCCTATTTCACCCTCTGATACCTGAAAAGATGGGGTAACTCCCTCTCCAGGGATCTCCTAATTATTCATTTGATACCTCTCCCTTAAGGATCTTTTTGTTGTAAGTAAAGAGGGAACAGCAGACAAATGTCCACAGCAGGGGAGGGAAAAAAATTAACCACCCCATAATTATAGTCTCATCAATACTTTAAGTGTAAAGGGTAAACCTCACTTAAATAAAACCTAATGCCTTGATTACTGGAGACGCAAGAGACAGGGTTGATTAAACCTGCACTCCCGCTGTGAAAATTCAGACATATTGTCCTTTGCTCAGGCAATATTCACTTTATTGGAGGCAACTGAGCTTAGTTTAAACAAGTGAATCACTAGGCTTGAAATTATACTGATGAGAGGGTAAATGAGGATAAATGCTGAAGAACAATTTGGCAGACCTGGAAAAACGGAAAATGCACATGGCCTATGACCCGGTGATTCCATTTCTAGCTGTTGACTCCAGATCAGTCAATAGGGACTCAACAAGGGACAGTTGCTCCCCAGGAGACCTTTGCTTGTCAAAATCGAAGGGTGCGATTAAGCCTCCAACGGGAAGAAGCTAGAGATGCTGCTTAACATCCTATAATGCACAGACAACAAAGAATTCTTTGGCCCACAATGTCAACAGCACCAAGTGTGAGAAACTGTGCCCTGGATATACCAGTTAGTATGCATTTGGCACAAGGAACAGACAATCCCACTGGTAGAGACTTAAATCATAAGGATTTTTATTATTTTCTTGACAATAAGTCCAGAGCAGGGACTAGGAAGCTATGGTGTGTGAACCAGTCTGGTGCACTGCCTGTTTTTGTAATAATCTTATGGGTACGCAGTCACCATCACTCATTAACGTATTATCTATCTCTGGCTGCTTTTGTGCTACAACAGCAGAGTTGCAACAGAAACGGTATGGGCCGCAAAGCCTAAAATCATACTGTCTGCCCCTTTTTAGAAAAATGCAATTGTTGGATCACGTGGTAGTCACATGTGCAGTTTTCTAAGAACCTGCCAAACTGTCTTCCAGAGTGGCTGTACCATTTTACACTCTCACCAGCAATGGATGTGTGATCCCAGTTTTCCTGCATCCTCTCCAGCATTTGGTATTGACACTATTTATTATTATTATTATTATTATTATTTTAGCCATTCGACAGGTATGTAGATATCTCATTGTAGTTTAATTTGCTTTTGCCTAAAGGCTAATGATGTTGAACATCTTTTCATGTGCTTATTTGCTGTCTGTATATCTTCTTTGGTGAATCCACCTATTTATGTAAATAAAGTTTTATTGGAACACACACCCATACATTTATGCATCATCTGGGTGTGTTTTTTACACTGTAACAGGAGAACTGAACGCTTGTGACAGAAATTGCATGGTTGAAAGGCTAAATTATTTACTGTCTTGCCCTTTATGGAAACTTTTTGCCTTAGGTGAATTATGATTTATTCTTTGAGAATGCGCCCAAAGCTATCCACACAAAATCAGGGTTTTGTTGGTAAGGGAGAAGGAACAAATGACAGTATCTGCTGCTTTAGAGAAAGTATCCCAGGGACTCTCAGAGATGTTCACTGCAGTATTGTTTGCCAAAATTAACTAGGAAGCAAAAAAAAAAAAAAAATGCCCCTCAAGAGGAGAGTGGATAAATAAAATGTGGTATATTTGTACTATGGAATACTGTAAGGAATTACAAGGCATGAACTACGTCTATAAACAGATTTCAGAAACAATCTTGAGTTAAAAAAAAGGCATTTGTGCAGTTTGATACTGTGTGTATAAATCTGAAATACATATGAAACAATGTTATAAATTATTCATGGGCACACTCACTTGTGTGTCTTCAAAATAGATGGAAGGATACACATAAAATTCTTGATAGTGGCTTTGCCTTTTCCTCTGGGAGTTGGAGGTAGAAATAGCAATGGGGCAGTTGACAAAAGGGACTTTGGGGAGATACACATGCACTTACTAGGAGTTGAAACTCATTTTCCACATATTTCAGTTTCAGAAATTTGATGACAAGGTTTTTAATAATGAAGGTTGGCTTTATGTGCCATCTCTGCATTTTTCCATCTTTACTTTGAGGTAAAGTACACAAATAAGGAAATCTCAGACTTCACTGGTTTCCCTGGCTATTACAGTGTCTTGTATCTTTTTGTGGCTCATTTGTACCTGCCCAGCATTCGCCCTCTGCTTTTTGAGAATTTCTCCCCCTCCTTTGATCCTGTGGTGCTGATAGAGGCTCCAGTCTTAGGAGCCTCTGCATTCCTTGGTCACAGAGATGGGCAGCTGACCCATGGTGGGCCATTATGAACCCCTGGCTTACGGAGTTAGTTGGAGATGGACGTGTAGCCAGCTTCCTGCTTCCTGCTTCCTGCAAAAGCAAGGCCTCAGGGTTCTTCCTAAGAGCTCAGCCTCAGGTCTATCTCTTCAGCCCTCTCAATAAGCCTGCAAGCAACTTATTCCGGTGTGATCATATTTTTTCTTCTTAGAAGGGAGTCTGTCCCTACAGCTGAACACTGACTAATATGCAATGGATTAGCAAGTATATGGTCCAGAGTATATGTTCCCAGAGCTCCTCTCCAAAGATAAAACAGTAAGAGATTCTACTACAAAGTGGAGAGAGGAGAGATGCATAGAAAAGAACAGTTGGTGAAATACAATGGAGTAACTCTGGCATGCACTGTGATGCACTTCTCGGAACTTCTCAGCAGTGATTCTCAATTTTTGCTGTACCTGGGGAGCTTTTTAAAATCTTGAGACTCAGGACACACCCCAGACCAATTAAATCAGAATGTCTGGGATGGGAGCCAGACAGCAGTAGCTTTTACAGACCCCAAGGTAATTCCAATGAACAGCCAAGTTTGGAACACAGTTCCCTTCAGGAAGGAAGGATATATTCCTCCAGGTGCTATAAGTGTTGCGGGAAGACTGCCCTCAGCTGTTAGTCCCCTGTGGGGATGGTCTCAGTTGAAGAAACTGAGTGTATTTCCTTCCAGGGGCAGTTCACATCCACTGACTCATCAACATGTGGGTATAGAGGCCAGATCGCTTTGCCAACATTTGAGACAACTCTAAGATGCAACGCCTCCTGTCACAGGGACCACATCATAGCTCAGCTTTGGCCTGTGCCCGGTCCTGCTTCCTTCTCCTCCCTTCCATAGGTGGCGATCTCAAGGGTGTCCCTAATATATCTCCTGAATGCCAGTCTCCGTCTCAGGCTGGCTTCCCGGGATACCCTACGATAACCACAACGATAACCATCTTAGGTCTTCCATCTTTATTCACGTGAAAAGTCCTGACACCTAAGTCAAAACACAACTATGCTATTGACACATGACTGAGTAAACAAAATACGGCCTAGCCATACAATGGAATATTATGTAGCCTTAAAAAAAGGAAATTCTGACACAATCTACAACATAGATGAATCTTGAAAACACTGAGTTAAGTGAAATAAGCCAGACACGAAAGGACAAATGCTGTATCATTCCACTTATATGAGGGACCTAGAGCTGTCAAATTCATCCAGACACTAGAATGGTGGTTGTCAGGGGCTGTGAGGAGGGGCGATGAGAAGTTAGTGTTTCATTGGCACAGCGTTTCAGTTTCGGATGATGAAAAAGCTGTAGAGATGGACAGTGGTGATGGTTGCACAACAATGTGAATGTACTTAATGCCCCCGAATTGTACACTTAAAAGTGGTTAAGATGGCAAATTCTGTTATATATATTTTAGCACAATTTAAAAATTGCCAGCAAACTCCCGTGATCATGATTCCAAATCTGAAAACCTATCCTTATTGTTAATCTTTTCCTTATTCCCACAACTTTTAGATCCATATAATTTCAGATTTGAAAAGTCCCCAGAAAATCATCTCAAAGTGTGGGGCCCTGGACCAGCAGCATCAGGATCGTATGAGAATTTGTTGGAAGTGTAAATTCTTGGGCTTCACTCAGACCTACTCAGTCAGACTCTGGGGTGGGGCCCAGCACTCTGTGCTTCTGGCGCTCATTGGTCTAGATTATCTTTAATATCTTGCCAATGAGAAAAGCAGGGGTCACAGAAACCAAGTGACACGGAGGAGGGGAGGCAAGGGAGGGAGGAAGAGAAGGAGAAAGAGAAACACCAGCAAGAGCCGTCTGAAAAGCCTTGTTTGAGAGCCGTCTGAAAAGCCTTGTTTGAGAACCTGAGTTGACTTCTACTCTTGACCTCCCAGAGCAAAAATAAATTTTCTTTTTAGCTAAAGTCATTTTAAGTTAGATTTCTATTTCTTTCAACCTAAAAATCTTCCAGTATGATGTTGAAAAGAAGTAGTAAGAGGAGACCTCTTTACCTTCTTCCTGATTTTAGTGGAAAAGCTTCTAGTTTCTCACCATTAAGTACGATATTAGCTGTACATTTTTCGTATATATTTTTTAGCAAGTTGAGGAAGTTCCCCTCTAATCCTAGTTTTCTGAGAGTTTTCATGAATGGGTGCTGGATTTTGTCAAATGCTTTTTCTACATCTATTGATAAGACCGTGTAATTTTTTTAGCTTGTTGATGGGATGAATTACATTAATTGATTTTTGAGTGTTGAACTAGCCTTGCATACCTGGGTTAAATCCCATTTGGTCATGGTGTACAATTTTTATATGCATTGTTGGATTTGACCTGCTAATATTTTGTTTAGACTTTTTGCATATGTGTGGGGTTTTTTTTTTCTGGTAATTTCTTTTTCTGATTTGGGTATTAGGGTAACGCTGGCTTCATAGGATGAGTTAGGAAGTATTCCATCTGCTTCTAGCCTCTGAAAGAGATTATAGAGAATTGGTATAATTTATTCCTTGAATGGTAAAATTCACCAGTAAACCCATCTGGGCTGGTGCTTTTGGTTTTGGATGGTTATTCATGATAGACTCAATTTCTTTAATAGATATAAGCCTATCCAGATTGTTTGTCTCTTCTTGTGTGATTTTTGGCAGATTTTATCTTTAAAGGCATTGGTCTGTTGCATCTAATAGGTTATCAAATTTGTGGGCAGAGTTGTTCGCAGTAATCCCTTATTATCCTTTTAATGTCCACAGGATCTGTAGTAGTGTCTTCTTCTATTTCTGATATTAGAAATTTATATCCTCTCTTTTTCTTTGCCCGGCGTGAGGCTTATCAATTTTATTGATCTTTTTCAAAGATTCAGCTTTTGATTTCCCGGTTTCAATTTTACTGATTACTACTCCAATTAACTATTTTTCTTCTGCTTGTGTTGAACTTGTTCTTCTTATTCTAGTTTCCTAAGGTGGAAATTCAGATGATTGATTTTAGAACTTTCTTTTCTAACATGTGCATTTAATGCTATAAATTTCCCTGTAGGCACTGTTTTCCCTGCATCCCACAAATTTAGACAAGTTGTGTCTTCATTTTTATTTAGTAAAAATTATTTTTAAATTTCTCTTGAGATTTCTTCATGTGTTATTTAGAAGTGTATTGTTTAATCTCCACGTATTTGGGGATTTTTTCCAATTATCTTTGTTATTGATTTGTACTTCAATTCTATTGTGATCTGAGAACACAATATTATTTCTATTCTTTTAAATTTTTAAGCTGTGTTTTTTGGGCCAGAGTGTGGTCTGTCTTGGTAAATATTCCATGTGAGCCTGAGAAGAATATGTATTATGCTGTTGTTGGACGAAGTAGTCTACAGGAGTTCATTATATCCAGTTGATTGATGGTGTTGTTGAGTTCAACTCTGTCCTTACTGATTTTCTGCCTGCCAGATCTGTCCATTTCTGATAGAAGGGTGTTGAAGTCTCCGACTATGACAGTGGATTCATCTATTTCTCCTTGCTATTCTATCAGTTTTTGCCTCACATGATTTGATGCTCTGTTGTTAGGCATATCCAAGTTAAGGATTGTTATGTCTCCATGGTGAATTGACTCCTTTATCATTATGTAATGCCCTCTGTATCCCTGATCATTTTCTTGCTCAGACGTCTGCTCTGTCTGAAATTAATATAGCTACCCCTGTTTTCTTTTGATTAATGTTAGCATGGTATATTTTTTCTCCATCCATTTACTTTTAATCTATGTGTGTCTTTATATTTAAAATGGGTTTTTTGTAGACAACATATGTTTGGGGTTCTGTTTTTCTAATCCACTTTGACAAACTTTTTTTTTTTTAATTTGGTGCATTTAGAAATCTATGTGTGTCTTTATATTTAAAATGGATTTCTTGTAGACAACATATGTTTGGGGTTTTGTTTTTCTAATCCACTTTGACAAACTTTTTTTTTTTTAATTTGGTGCATTTAGACCATTAATGTTCAAAGTGATTATTGATATCGTTGGATTAATGTCTACTGTTTTTGTTACTATTTTTATTTGTTGTCCTTGTCCTTTCTTCCTATTTCTGTCTTCTACTCCTTTTCTGCCTTTTGTGGTTTTAACTGATCATTTTATATGTCTCCATTTTACCTCCTTTCTTAGTATATCAGTTATATATATTTTTTTAACTTTTTTTTAGTGGTTGCCTTAGAGTTTGCAATATACATTTACAACGAACCCCAGTCTGCTTTTAAATAACAGTATACAACTTCGCAGGTAGTGTGAGCACTTTATAATAACAAAATAATTCGAAGTCCTCCCTCCCATTCTTCATGTCATT
This sequence comes from Pteropus vampyrus, assembly GCF_000151845.1. NCBI lineage: Eukaryota > Metazoa > Chordata > Mammalia > Chiroptera > Pteropodidae > Pteropus > Pteropus vampyrus. The sequence continues at coordinate 6,605,168 of NW_011888804.1, forward strand.
GTCATTCACTTCACTTATATATAAGCATTCTTATGCATATTTGGACTTGCATAAAAAATATATATATAAGCATACATAATTGAATATGTTGTTATTATTTTTGGACAATTGGTAACAATTGGCGCTGGTTCCTGCAGTGGTTTGCACTTGTGAGTTTCTGCTCCGGTAAGCTGAGACTCTGTATTCACCTGTCTGTTCCTCCAGTCTTGAGAGCAGTGGTTTGCCTGGTGTGTCCTCACCTCTCTTACAGACTCAAGAAGGATTGTTGATTTTTCAATCTGTTCAGCTTTTTACTTGTTAGGATGGAGTGGGAGAATTTCAGGCTCTTTACATGCAGAACCAGAAGTCAATCTGAACCCAGTCTGGAGAAGGAGGAAGGGAGGGAAGGCTTCTTGGAGGAGGTGACCTCTAAAATAAAACCTGGTAGGAGTTAGGCAAGTGCAGGCGAGAAGGGATGAGAGTTCCAAGGAAGAGAGAGCATGTTAGGGTGGAAAGCTATAAGAGGTTGAGATGATTACAGCGAGTGGTGAGGAGGTGAAGTTGTTGAGAGATCAGGCTACGGCGGTGGCCTAGAGTCCGATTTCAGAAGGTCTTAACGTGGCATTGATCTTGGAGACATCTTGTGAAAACGGACATTAAGATTCACAACACTGACACGTCTCCGGAGAACTCTGGCATATTACAGACATCCCTGACTTCATCCTCACGACAGCTCCCCTGATGTCCATCTGCAAAGTGCTTGAGATAATTTTGAGGGGCACTTTCCTGCTATTAAGTGTCCGTGTAAATCACAACTTATTGGCTCAGATGTTTGATTTCCTATTTTTCTTCCATTTCTGTGCCACCTGTAATTAGAGTTCCAAAGTGCTCAGAGTGATTTTTCTACTGAAACAGAAAGGAGAAGAGACTTGTCATCAGCAGATTGCAAAGTGGAAAAGACCAAGCTGCTCTCTCTATCTCCTGCACGGGCACTTGTGTTGAGATTTATGAGACCTACAAGTGACATCCCTCGCTTCTTTCTTAAAGGAGTGAGTTTATCTTTCTCTTTGCTACTCTGTGTGTGTGTGTAGTTGTGCATATCCTTATTACTTGCAGCTTCATCAACAACAGAAATATTTATTGAGCACTTATCATGTGTGGACACAAACATTAGAAATACCTTGTGCCCTCTCTCAGCTCCGTCGTTCATGGATTAGTTTGTTTATTAATTCATTCATTTATTCATTCAACCAACAATTACTGAGTACATGCTAGGAACCAGACTCTGTGCTAGGGGCTGAGAACACAGGATGAACAAGGTAGATGTGGTTCCCACCCTCGGGGAGCCTCTGTTCTAATGGGGGAGACACGCAAATAAATAATAAAGAAAACAATTCACCCATTAAGGTAAGAGTTGATTTCGGTGATGTAGAAAATTGTGTGTGGACACATTACCTAGATAAGGTGCTCAGGGATGGCTTATCTGAGGAGGTCACGTTTCAGCTAAGAGCTGAAGAGTGAAGGTGGGGCGGATATATTGAGGAGTGATGCAGACAGAATGTTTTAGGAAGAGGGAAGTGTGTGCAGAAGTCCTTGAGGTGGAAAGGACTTAACTTCTTCAGACCACAGATAGGTTTGACTAGGAAAGTGTATACACTGAATTCCCATGCACTGCCGGTGGGGATGTCAAGCGGTACAGCCACTTTGGAGAAATAGTATAGCAGTTCCTCGAATGATTAAACGTGATTGAAAATGATTTAATCCAGCAATTCTATTCCTAAGTATATACCCAAGAGAAATGAAAACATCTGGTTACACAAAAACCTATATATGAATGTTCATAGCACTGTTATTCACAATCACCAAAAGGTGGAAACAACCCAAATGTCCCATCAGGGGGTGAATGGATAAACAAAACGTGGTCTGTCCATACAGTAGAATATTATTCAGTCAGAAAAAGGAATGAAGTGCTGATACATTATATAACATGGATAAACCTTGAAAACACTTTGCTAAGTGAAAGAAGCCAGTCACAAACAACCACATACTATATGATTCCATTTAGTATGTAAAATGTCCAGAACATAGAAATTTATAGAGACAGAAAGTAGAACATTGGTTGCCTAGGGGAGAGTTAGGGGTGATGGCCAAAGGGAGTTGGGATCCTTTCTGGGGTGGTAAAAATGTTCTGAAATGTGGCGATGGTTGCACGTCTCTGTGAGTATTTTAAAAGCCACTGAGTTGTACACTTTAAATGAAGAAACTGTATAGAAAGTGAATCATGTCTGAATAAAGCTGTTTTTAACAATGATTTTGTTTGTTATTTCAAGAACGGTGGTGGCACCTTGAGGTTTTAAAATAGGGGAGTGTCCTGATCTGCTTTACTTCTTCAAGCGCTCTCTGGCAGCTGTGTGATTGGAACAAGAGTGGAGGGAGGGAGACCCGGGAGGAGTTACTACAGTGGTCCAGATGCAGTGATGGTGCCTTGGACTTCGGGCTGCCCGATTTAGCAAATAAAAATACAGGATACCTAGTTAAATTTGAATTTCTGATATGCAAATAATTTTTTTTTTTTTTAGTACGAGTATGTCCCACATATTGCCAAGGACGTACTTATCCTAAAAGAGTTATTCTTTGCTTGTCCGAAGATCAAATTTTGCATGGGTATACTTATACTAAAAAAAAACCATAATTGTCTATCTGAAATTCCAATTTAACTGGGCATCTGTACTTTTATCTGGTAACCCCACTTGGGCTAGGATGGTGGCAGGAGAGCTGGAGAGAAACCAACAGAATCAAGATATATGGTGAAAGAAGGGTCGTCAGGACTTGGTGATGTGGGACGAAAGAGAGGGAGAACCAGGTTCCTGGCTGACGCATCAGGACAGTGGTGTCATTTGCTAAGACAGGAAAAACTTGGTTGGGGTTGCAAAGAAAGAAGTTGGGAGAGATGATTTGGAATGGAAAAAGTAACGTTGAGTTTCTTGTTTCATCAGGCAGGGGCAAAGTCATGCTAACCACAAGAATATCTTTACTTCGCGTGAGTCCCATCTGGAATGGCTCCAGAAAAAAAACTCATGCTTGCTTTGGTGTGTTGCTTCTTAAGAAGGCAGGTGAGGAAATTGGTTCTTGCAGTCTCAGAGTCTGAGCTGGAGTGAAAGCATCCATCCTGTGGACCAAAGCCATCGCTTCTTGCTTCTGTGCCAGTGGTGGCTGAACAAAGCTTTTCTGAGGAGCATCAGACTGGAGTTGAATTTTCAAGACAAATAAAAGGCACCCTAGGACAAAACCTGTTCCTTCTCAAGGGTAAGACTTTCAGAGGGAAGGGCCTTGGAGCCAAGATGGGGCTGTTAAAGGTGGCAGCGGGGGTAGGGGGCTGGGGCTTCAATAAAAGCAGGTGGGGATCACAGAGAGGGAAAGAGAGGTGGGGAGCGGTGTCCAAATGGGACAACCTTCTTTTGAATGACTAAGTCTGTAACTGGCAGCTGATGCTGAACCTCACTTATTTCGATTCAACATTAAAAAATAATAATAATGGAAATAGTGAAGGGAACATGCTCAAGAACAAGCAAAATGCTTCTTGCTACAGTTTCTCTTTTGTTAAAGGCCAAAGTTGTTTTTTTCTCCACAGAATTTTGTATTTGCTAATATAAAGACATAAAACAGCGACAAAGGACAATAATGCTTGTAGTGATGAATACCTCAGGGTCCTGTTGACAGCAAATGGCTATTTATGTCATTCTGATGTTTTAAAGTTTCTCAACAATATACTCTGAAATCATAATCATTTCCTTCTATTAGTTCTGATATTAGTCTCCTGGTATTAGTGATCATAAATGAGGTGTGATTCTCCAGTCCCCACTAACAAGAGCTAAGGAGGTATTGTAATGTTGAGGGGAGTTTTATCCTAATCATGGATTGCTCACAGATGAACAATCTGTTCGGTTTGAAGGCTACTGAATGCAACTTATGCTTTTAATAAAAATTTTCATTCTTCAAAAAGTGGAATTTGTTGCTAATAATTAAACATCACAAAAAACAACAAGTGTTGGCGGGGATGCAGAGAAAAGGGATCCCTCATACATTGTTAGTGGGATTGCAAATTGGTACAGCTGCTATGGAAAACAGTATGGAGATTTCTCAAAAAATTAAAAATGGATATACCTTTTGACCCAGCAATTGCACTTCTGGGTATTTATCCAAAGAAAACCAAAACGATAATTCATAAAGATCTATACATCCCAATATTCATGGCAGCACAATTTATAATAGCCAAGATATGGAAGCAACCTAAGTGCCCATCAACAGACAATTGGATAAAGAAATTATGGTTTATATACACAACGGAATATTACTCAGCCATTAAAAAAAAAAATGAAATCCTACCATTTGCAACGACATGGATGGACCTAGAGGTTATTATGCTGAGTGAAATAAGTTAGAGAAAGGTAAATACCATATGATTTCACCTACATGCGGAATCTAAGAAACAAAAAGAACAAACGAATCAAAAACAGACTCACAAACAGAGAGGACAATTTGGTGACGGACAGAGGGAAGGGTGGTTGGGGGACTGGGAGAATGGGGTGAAGGGTTAAAGAAGTACAAATTAGTAGTTGATAGTTGGTCATGGGGACGGGGAGCATGGCAGAAGGAATGCAGTTAGCATTAATATGATGGCTAGGTGGAGGACCGGGGGAGGGAGGGAGCAATTGGGGGGATCATTTTATGAACTATATAGATGTCTAACCAATGTGCTGTATACTTGAAACTAATTTAAATAAACAAATTTAAAAAATCAAGACACTGATTTTTAGAAAATCTGGACTAAGATCCATCAGTTGGGTGGAGCAGAGTATTGGTTTTCCACTCTGGGTGGGCCTCCAGTTTCCACAATCCACACCTGGTCTACTTGCCTCAGTGTTGTTTCCTGGAGTCACCTGTAGGCCATTTGAGTCTGTGGTCACAGAAGGCCCTCTGTGGCAGGCTGAATGATGGCCCCCAAAGATATTAATCTGTGGAACCCTGTGAATGTTACTTTAGATGATTAAAAAAAGGCTTTTGCAGATGTGACTAAATTAAGTCTCTTGAGATGGGGAGAGTATTATGCACTTTCCAGGTGGACCCAATGCAATCACAAACGTCCTTATAAGAGAGTGGCAAAGGGAGATTGGAACAGAGACAGAAGATAATGTGACAAATGAAGAGAGAGGCTACATTGCTGGCTGTGAAGATGGAGGAAGGAGCTACAAACCGAGGAAGGCAGTGCCAGGAGCTGAAAAAGGCCAGGAAACAGATTTACCTCTAGAGCCTCTGAAGGAAGCGTGGCCCCGCCCACTCCTCAATCTCAGCTCTGTGAAATGGATTTTGGACTTCTGGCTTCTAGAGCTGTAAGAGAATAACTGTGTTGTTTTAAGCCACTTAATTTGTTACAGCAGCAATGGGAAACTGACAAACTCTCTTACCTTGGACATGAGAACAAACGAATGAATAGTCTCTGCTCTTGTCCCCCCACCTCACTACTTTTTTGAGATCTACCTGACCCTGCAGTAAAAAGCTTCTTGCTCCTCGGTAGTTCAGCGCGTGACTGGTCTAAGGAGAACAATGAGACAGGAGGTACTTGGGGGACAAATAAAGGCACTTCAGCCACCTTTCTGGGGCTCAGGCAGATCCGAGCCTGGGGTTTGGAGGGTGATGGACAGAGAATTCCCAGGGTTCCCCTTTCTGTGATATCCCTGTAGGTCTTTCAGTTCAGCCCAGTACCTCTTCCTCCTTTTTCTGTTTTGGGGAACTCTGTCCCCACTTCATGTGGTGCCAGAAATCCAGCTGATTGTAACCCCCCACTCCTCCATCAAAGGCTAGGAATGTGACCAAACCAGGCCATTCAGATAATCCTCGGGGATAGTGGTTCTCAAACTGAACTGTGCATCAAAATCACCTGGAGGGATTGTTAAAACACAGATCGCTGGGGTTGCATCCCCCAGAGTTTCCTACTCAGTAGTCTAGGCTGAGGATTTTCGTTCCTAGCAAGTTCACAGGTGAGGCTGGTCCAGGGGCCACACTCCGAGAACTTCTGGGAATTTGACTCTCAAAAGATGGAAAGCAGGTGGTTCATGCCTTCTTATAATGAAATCTCTGGATCTGTTCTGATTCTGGGCATTCTGAGGTTCTGGTTAGTCCTCTTTTAACTCTGTGAGCCATCCTCCAAATTCAATTCCTTTTTGCTTAAGGTAGCAAGACCTGAAACCAAAGAACTTCAATAGATTGAACTAGAAAGGAACACTCGCTATGGAAAACGTTGGGGCTCTTGGAACACCAGACCATAGATTAGACTCCATGTGTCAAGACCATGTCAATACGGATCATAGACAGCATTTACTGAATGCCTACTATGTGCCTTATGGATGCTAGGAAATTTACAGGCATTTGATCATACTTGTAGTCACTATGAAGGGAAGATATTTTTGTCTTTCATTTGAGGAAATGCAGGCCCAGGAATTTTCTATTGGAGAGATATAAAATCAACATAAATATTTGGAGTGAGTGGTAGGCAATACTGACAAAAAGACAGTATTTTCCTTCTTAGCGTATGTCTCTTTTTCATTTTCCCTGGGTGACTTACGGCCTCATTAGTCTGCCTACATTGTCCCTGTAAAAGTCTTTTAAACAGGCAAGAGAAAACATTGATTTTTGACTATCATAATGAGGTGTTTACAGTTTTTCCAGCTTGCTTTTCGTTATAAATATTAGATAGTCCATAAATTCTGGAGATATCAGAAGAGCCATATTTGGATTTTGACCCACGAGTAGATAATCAAAACAAGTTTGACCCCTGGAATTCATATTGAAAGCACTGAGAATGAGCAGGATGTTAGATGAAAGTTTGGAGAAAAGTAGCACGTTGTCTTTTAATTACAAAAAAGAATACATACTTGCATTAGACACTTCTTACGCCCAACATCATATCCTCTTGATTCATCTTTTACTTCAGTCATTGCGGCAGCAGCTGGCCTTGTGCATGGGTGACCTGATAGTCCTTCCTGCTGGCTGCACAGAGTACCTCTTGCTTTTTGCCCCAGGGCATCTCTGCTTCCTTGGTGTGGGATATCCCTGGGAATCCATTTACTTATGCTCAACCTGGACATGGATTATGAAAAACTCATGGCTTAACCTTTCTCTAACGGAGGATGAGCCAGACGATAAATGCTCTTTTCTTCCAACTCTTATCTCTTGGGAGGACAATTCTGAGGTGTGTTCTTCAAGGCTCCTTAGAAGGTCCCAGGGGGATGGAATGTCAGTTTCCCACAGCAAGACCAACTCAGTGCTCTTTGGATTAGCTGTTTTTCCATCCTGTTTTACTCTTCTCACTACTCTATGCCTATTCTCTGGAATCACTTCTGCAAATAACTAGCTACCTGCAAGCCCAGGTCTCGGGCTCTGTTTTCTGCAGGAACCCAGGCAAGAACAGCATTCACTGTAGAAAGTTAGACTATACAGATAAAGAACACTAAATCACCCAGGTCTCTAGAGACCTGTTCTGTGTATATTCTTTTCATGTACTTTTTTTTTTTTAAAGACACTACTGAGATCATCCTGTATATATGGTTATGTATCCTCACTTTTTCACTTGCTATGTCATGAAAATCTTTTCAAGTGATTAAATTTTCTTTTCCAATGTAATATTTAATAGCTGCAGTTTTTCATTTATTCATTCATTATTTATAGAGCAGCTATTATGTCCCAAGCACTGTTCTGAGTGCTGAAGACATAGCCATGAACAAATAGATAAGGTTTCTGCTCTTATGCAGCTGACATTCCAGTTAAGATCTTTCTTACATTCTAATAAGGCACAACTTTTTTTAACCAATGTCCTGTTTAGACTGCTTCTGATTTTCAGTACTATAAACAGTAATTCTGTGAACATCCTTGAAGGTATTCTTTGAACTCTTAGGATAAATTCTTAGAAGTGGAATTATTGGAAGAAAGGGGATGTGAGTAAAGAGGGTGCTGGGATTAGCTCTGTCTGACTCTGGAGCCCAGGTTAATAACTATGCTGGTAGTATCAGCGAGTTGAAAAAAAAAAATTATGGTAACAAGCACCTGGGTTTGCAAATTACCAGCTACATGAATTTGGGCTTAGTTTCTTCATCTGTAAAGTGTGCACAATAGTTCTCATCTTAACGGGCTGTTATTTATTGAGTAAATATTTATCGAGCACCTACTAATAGCTGGCCTCCAAGCTAAAAACTGACAGTCCATTAGGGAAGGGAGATAGTAATAAACAATCACGCAGATATGAAATTACAAATTTTGTTCTGTGCTGTAAGAAGTATGGACCGCTGTAAGAATGAATAACATGGAGACCTGACATTTTGGGGGGAGGGAGGAGGCAGAGGTTGGGAGATTAAATGATGTGTGAGATGAGATATGAAAGATCTGTAGGAATTAACTGGGTCAGGGTGGGGAGAAAAATTCCCTGAGGAAGGAACGGCAGGTACAGAGCATTTTGAAGATGGAGTGTAATTGTATGTCACTTTCCAATCTCATAGCCCTTGCACTTGTAGTTCCTTCCGGAAATCTCTCTTCCGAGAGATCAGATCATCCCATGGTTGGTTCCTCTCATCTCGCTAGTAGTTCACATTGATACCTCAGATGGTCGTTCTCTGACCATCTTTCTAAAGTTATCCCTCCCACAGGTGAGGCTGGTCCAGGGGCCACACTCCGAGAACTTCTGGGAATTTGACTCTCAAAAGATGGAAAGCAGGTGGTTCATGCCTTCTTATAATGAAATCTCTGGATCTGTTCTGATTCTGGGCATTCTGAGGTTCTGGTTAGTCCTCTTTTAACTCTGTGAGCCATCCTCCAAATTCAATTCCTTTTTGCTTAAGGTAGCAAGACCTGAAACCAAAGAACTTCAATAGATTGAACTAGAAAGGAACACTCGCTATGGAAAACGTTGGGGCTCTTGGAACACCAGACCATAGATTAGACTCCATGTGTCAAGACCATGTCAATACGGATCATAGACAGCATTTACTGAATGCCTACTATGTGCCTTATGGATGCTAGGAAATTTACAGGCATTTGATCATACTTGTAGTCACTATGAAGGGAAGATATTTTTGTCTTTCATTTGAGGAAATGCAGGCCCAGGAATTTTCTATTGGAGAGATATAAAATCAACATAAATATTTGGAGTGAGTGGTAGGCAATACTGACAAAAAGACAGTATTTTCCTTCTTAGCGTATGTCTCTTTTTCATTTTCCCTGGGTGACTTACGGCCTCATTAGTCTGCCTACATTGTCCCTGTAAAAGTCTTTTAAACAGGCAAGAGAAAACATTGATTTTTGACTATCATAATGAGGTGTTTACAGTTTTTCCAGCTTGCTTTTCGTTATAAATATTAGATAGTCCATAAATTCTGGAGATATCAGAAGAGCCATATTTGGATTTTGACCCACGAGTAGATAATCAAAACAAGTTTGACCCCTGGAATTCATATTGAAAGCACTGAGAATGAGCAGGATGTTAGATGAAAGTTTGGAGAAAAGTAGCACGTTGTCTTTTAATTACAAAAAAGAATACATACTTGCATTAGACACTTCTTACGCCCAACATCATATCCTCTTGATTCATCTTTTACTTCAGTCATTGCGGCAGCAGCTGGCCTTGTGCATGGGTGACCTGATAGTCCTTCCTGCTGGCTGCACAGAGTACCTCTTGCTTTTTGCCCCAGGGCATCTCTGCTTCCTTGGTGTGGGATATCCCTGGGAATCCATTTACTTATGCTCAACCTGGACATGGATTATGAAAAACTCATGGCTTAACCTTTCTCTAACGGAGGATGAGCCAGACGATAAATGCTCTTTTCTTCCAACTCTTATCTCTTGGGAGGACAATTCTGAGGTGTGTTCTTCAAGGCTCCTTAGAAGGTCCCAGGGGGATGGAATGTCAGTTTCCCACAGCAAGACCAACTCAGTGCTCTTTGGATTAGCTGTTTTTCCATCCTGTTTTACTCTTCTCACTACTCTATGCCTATTCTCTGGAATCACTTCTGCAAATAACTAGCTACCTGCAAGCCCAGGTCTCGGGCTCTGTTTTCTGCAGGAACCCAGGCAAGAACAGCATTCACTGTAGAAAGTTAGACTATACAGATAAAGAACACTAAATCACCCAGGTCTCTAGAGACCTGTTCTGTGTATATTCTTTTCATGTACTTTTTTTTTTTTAAAGACACTACTGAGATCATCCTGTATATATGGTTATGTATCCTCACTTTTTCACTTGCTATGTCATGAAAATCTTTTCAAGTGATTAAATTTTCTTTTCCAATGTAATATTTAATAGCTGCAGTTTTTCATTTATTCATTCATTATTTATAGAGCAGCTATTATGTCCCAAGCACTGTTCTGAGTGCTGAAGACATAGCCATGAACAAATAGATAAGGTTTCTGCTCTTATGCAGCTGACATTCCAGTTAAGATCTTTCTTACATTCTAATAAGGCACAACTTTTTTTAACCAATGTCCTGTTTAGACTGCTTCTGATTTTCAGTACTATAAACAGTAATTCTGTGAACATCCTTGAAGGTATTCTTTGAACTCTTAGGATAAATTCTTAGAAGTGGAATTATTGGAAGAAAGGGGATGTGAGTAAAGAGGGTGCTGGGATTAGCTCTGTCTGACTCTGGAGCCCAGGTTAATAACTATGCTGGTAGTATCAGCGAGTTGAAAAAAAAAAATTATGGTAACAAGCACCTGGGTCTGCAAATTACCAGCTACATGAATTTGGGCTTAGTTTCTTCATCTGTAAAGTGTGCACAATAGTTCTCATCTTAACGGGCTGTTATTTATTGAGTAAATATTTATCGAGCACCTACTAATAGCTGGCCTCCAAGCTAAAAACTGACAGTCCATTAGGGAAGGGAGATAGTAATAAACAATCACGCAGATATGAAATTACAAATTTTGTTCTGTGCTGTAAGAAGTATGGACCGCTGTAAGAATGAATAACATGGAGACCTGACATTTTGGGGGGAGGGAGGAGGCAGAGGTTGGGAGATTAAATGATGTGTGAGATGAGATATGAAAGATCTGTAGGAATTAACTGGGTCAGGGTGGGGAGAAAAATTCCCTGAGGAAGGAACGGCAGGTACAGAGCATTTTGAAGATGGAGTGTAATTGTATGTCACTTTCCAATCTCATAGCCCTTGCACTTGTAGTTCCTTCCGGAAATCTCTCTTCCGAGAGATCAGATCATCCCATGGTTGGTTCCTCTCATCTCGCTAGTAGTTCACATTGATACCTCAGATGGTCGTTCTCTGACCATCTTTCTAAAGTTATCCCTCCCACCCCCACCCCTTGCCTTGTTTTATTGTCTTACCTAGTTTTATTTTCTGGCGTATGATTGTTGCTCAATGCATGTTTGTTGAATGAAGAAACAGTGCTTGGCGCCAAATCTGCGCTAGGCAAAAGCCACAGGCAGGAAAGAAAACAAGCTGGGCCCGAGCTCAGGTCACCGACCTCGGCCTGGTGCTCCACAAGCCACATGCGCGCTGGACACCGTGAGGGGCGCGCCGGGGGCGGGGCCGCCCACCCGGAACCCGAGTGCAGCTCCCGCTCCGGTTTCCGGCCGAGGCGGACACTTCCCGTGGAGGGACCGTTCCGAGGCATCCGGCAGGGCCGAGGAGGACGCTCGGGCCAGGAGAAGTGGCTATGGACAACCACAACCTGGATGAGTTCCGCCGGCGCTGGCAGGAGGAGCTGGCGCAGGCCCAGGCGCTGGAGGAAGCGACGGCGGCCCGAGGCAGCCGAGCGGCGGCCACGCCTGCCCGAGGTGGCGCCCGGGCGCGGGGAGCAGGCCTCGGGGTACCTGGCGCTGGCCCAGAGCCTTCTGGAGGGCGCGGGGCGGCCTCCGGCCGCGGCGCGGACCACCCGGGCCGAGAGGCAGGAGGCTGCGAGCCGTTCCCGGTCCCCTCCGGCCCGTGAGGGCGCTGGGGGCGGGGAGCAGCTGGTGGACCAACTCATCCGTGACCTGGTGAGTGACCGTCGCCTCCTGCTGAGGCCCGGGCCAGCCCTAACCCCTCCCTGGTACAAATCCCCCAGTGAGTTGCAAAGTAACTCTGTGCCTCCACTATGGAGAGAAAAAGTAGAGGTACACACACCTCTGGTTGTGCATGCACAGCGTATGTTCAGAAGTAGTTCCTAAGTTGGGGCGATTTTGTCCTCCCATTTGGCAGTGTTTGCAGACATTTTTGGATGCCACGACCGGGGGTTAGTGGCGCGTTGCTGCGGGCAGAGGCCAGGGATGCTCATGAACATCCTACAATGCACTGGACATCCCCCACACAAAATTATTTGGCCCAGAATGCCAGTATTGGTTAAGACCGAGAAATCTTGCTCCGGAAGGATTTCCAAACTTTTAACAGGGTTTTTTTGAGGGGAGGAGGACCGAGGACATGGATGGAAAGAAATTTAAATTTTTCTCTATATACTGTTTGCAGTATTCAAGTTTTTCTAACTGTGCATGTATTACTTCAAAAATAATGAAAGGGGAAAAAAAGAAGAATCCTTTGGACACTTTTAAGTATAGAGGTTCTTACTTTGTGAGGTGTGGATCCCTTCGAAAATCTAGAGGAAGATAGAGACCCTCAGGCCCAAAACCCTTCACAAAGGTGGGACAGTGGAAATCAATTGAAACATATCTAGGGTTAAGAAGACAAGACAGCCAATTTTAATGGTTCAATTTAAGTTAGGCTTCTACAGCTTCCCAGTCGGGAGTAATTCTGTTACTGGCAAGTTATTTTGATGAATGATGGCTTAATAGTTTATGTAATATGTGGTTATATCAAATAACGTTAAGAATTTTCACTAAGCGTCTGGTCCTGTGCTCTGCCTTATCTCTAAGTTTGTAAATAACCTTTTTCGGTGCAAGTTATAAACACTCTCTAATGCGACAATTCTTATACATATGAAAATTTATGCTGGCATCACACCTGCTTCTGTAAAAAGTCGGTCAACACTCAACAAGTCTGACACATGTAAAAATAAAATCTTTCAGTGCCTTGGGAAGGTAGCATCTGATAAGATGCTCAGGTCAGTCCAGATCTCTGTAGAAGTTATTCCTAAGGAAGTAGATTTGTAGGCTGAAGCTATACTAGCCCATGGGAGTAGAGACAAACAGGAAAGATTAGGACAAAGGTAAATTTGGAGCCTCACAGCTGAAATCCTCCCCCACTGAAAGGAGTGACTGTGCTTCACACCAATCCTGGGAGGTGGGCATTGCTATTCTTTTACAAATGAAGAGTACTCAAAAGATTTTCTGTAATTTGGCTAGGCTACCCAGTTGATAAACTCTAGGGACTGAATTTGGATCCTGGTCTGTTGGGCTCTACATTTCACTAGGTAGGAATTTCCCAAACTTGACTTGGCAGCAGAATCACCTTAGGCCTAATTAAAATATAGGTTCTGGCCCCTCCCCAGACCTGGTGCCCCAGTCTACAGAGGTGGGACCCAGAAGTCTGGTGGTTGGGATGATCAGGCAGGTTTGAGATGTTGTTGTTCTCTGCTGTACAGCTCGGTTTGAGATTCTGATTCCCAAGACTTTCCAGCCCTAACACTCCTGAGGGGTAGGCATTGATATCAAAAATAGTAGAACTCTAAATGAACTATTCCAAAAAATGGGAAGGGGCTGCCTATTGGAGGGTGCAAGGGGCATATCAGAATCTAACTTTCTATGTAGTTAGCGAAAGCCTGCCCTAACGTGCGCCTTTGGATCTCCGCCCCCTTCAGGATCACCATGTTACGTACTGCTAGGTTCAGTACCACTATGAGCAGCAGCCAACCTTTGGGGCACATCTAATTTTATTTTTAGTATTTTGCAATCATCAGTAACACTGCTGTAAATAATTCATTGTATGCTTACATGCTTTCTCCTTGGTACTGTCTCAGAAGTTTAGAGACATAATCTTCAATTCTCCCAACAACCCTCTCCAGTGACCATTATTAGCCTCCTCTGGCAGGTGAGCTTTAGGAAGGTAATTGATTTTTTTAAGGGGCAGTAAACCCCATATCTTAAGTTTGAAAGATGATGATAACCTTTATAGAAAAGGCTTGGATTCATAATTCATTGGTTGTAAGCCTCAAAGCCCACAGAGATCAGGCTGGTAATACAAATGAGTGAACCAGGCTAGGTCTTT
>NW_011888804.1:6619394-6621643 GCF_000151845.1 Pteropus vampyrus
TAGGCTGAAGCTATACTAGCCCATGGGAGTAGAGACAAACAGGAAAGATTAGGACAAAGGTAAATTTGGAGCCTCACAGCTGAAATCCTCCCCCACTGAAAGGAGTGACTGTGCTTCACACCAATCCTGGGAGGTGGGCATTGCTATTCTTTTACAAATGAAGAGTACTCAAAAGATTTTCTGTAATTTGGCTAGGCTACCCAGTTGATAAACTCTAGGGACTGAATTTGGATCCTGGTCTGTTGGGCTCTACATTTCACTAGGTAGGAATTTCCCAAACTTGACTTGGCAGCAGAATCACCTTAGGCCTAATTAAAATATAGGTTCTGGCCCCTCCCCAGACCTGGTGCCCCAGTCTACAGAGGTGGGACCCAGAAGTCTGGTGGTTGGGATGATCAGGCAGGTTTGAGATGTTGTTGTTCTCTGCTGTACAGCTCGGTTTGAGATTCTGATTCCCAAGACTTTCCAGCCCTAACACTCCTGAGGGGTAGGCATTGATATCAAAAATAGTAGAACTCTAAATGAACTATTCCAAAAAATGGGAAGGGGCTGCCTATTGGAGGGTGCAAGGGGCATATCAGAATCTAACTTTCTATGTAGTTAGCGAAAGCCTGCCCTAACGTGCGCCTTTGGATCTCCGCCCCCTTCAGGATCACCATGTTACGTACTGCTAGGTTCAGTACCACTATGAGCAGCAGCCAACCTTTGGGGCACATCTAATTTTATTTTTAGTATTTTGCAATCATCAGTAACACTGCTGTAAATAATTCATTGTATGCTTACATGGTTTCTCCTTGGTACTGTCTCAGAAGTTTAGAGACATAATCTTCAATTCTCCCAACAACCCTCTCCAGTGACCATTATTAGCCTCCTCTGGCAGGTGAGCTTTAGGAAGGTAATTGATTTTTTTAAGGGGCAGTAAACCCCATATCTTAAGTTTGAAAGATGATGATAACCTTTATAGAAAAGGCTTGGATTCATAATTCATTGGTTGTAAGCCTCAAAGCCCACAGAGATCAGGCTGGTAATACAAATGAGTGAACCAGGCTAGGTCTTTCTCCTAATTCATCAGGTGTTTTGTTATGCATTTTTTCCAGATTCTAGCCATTTTTTAATGATTTATTTCATAATGGCATCATTCTTTTCATCACATTAAATATTATAGTATAGAATTTGTCTTTAGGATACCCCTAAAGAAAAATACTTAACTGTTTCTCTTGAAACGTGGCCCTCCTCTTGGTTTTGTTTTTCTACTTTTTAAAGTTTTTTTTAAATCAAACTTTGTATTGAAGCATATGACTCATAAATGTACAGCTTGATGAATTTTCAAAAGTGTACAAATCCATGTAAAAGCACCCAGATTACAGAACAGAATTAATAGCTTATAAGAACCCTCACATGTTCTCTCTACCCAAGGGTAACCACTCACCTGACTTCTAACACCTTATTTTCGTTTTGTCTGTTTTTGAACTATATAAGTAGAATCATACAGCATGTACTCTTTTGTGTCTGAGTTCTTGTGCATAGCATTATGTATGAGATTTATCCCTGTGCATATGCCACGTTTTATTTATTTTACTGTTGGTGGACATGATTGATAACTAGTTTGTTAATAGCTAGTTTGGGACTATTAGGAATAGTGCCGCTGTGAACATTTTGTACATCTTTTGGAATGTGTACTTCATTTTTCTTGGGTATCCACCTAGTTGTGGAATTGCTAGGTCATGAAGTATGCATATGTTCAGGCTTAGTAGATATTGACAATTTTCCAAAGGGAATGTACTGGTTTTCTTACTTTTGATAGTAACTCAAGTATGTGGAATATAGTATTTCATGTTCTTTGCTATAACACCCAACTGAGATAACGTATGGCAGCTGAACTTGACTCCAAGGTAAGGTGATGGTGACTAACTGAGAAATTCATGCTATGGCTGCACTAAAAGTGGTAGCCACTGTCCAGGGCAACTGGTTATTGCCATGTAGGAATGTGATCACAGTGTTGCAGAGTCTTGGGATTTTTGTTTTTTACTTGGGAATATGTATTTTCATGTGGATTGTCTGGTTTGTGTTGCATAAAAATCACCCAAACCTTTGGCTTAAAACTATACTGTTTAGCTCACCACGTTACAGAGTGGCAGTTTGGCCTGGGCATAGGTGGGCTCTCTCATATGTGTGAGGTTAGCTGCTGGTCATCTAGGCCAGCAGTCCCCAACCCTTTTGGCACCAGGGTCTGTTGCTCCTGTGAGAAT